>NW_020897721.1:7917626-7940550 GCF_003984885.1 Neopelma chrysocephalum
GGGAAAACAGCAAAGGGAAAACAGCAAAGGGAAAACAGCAAAGGGAACAGGCACAACCACCTTTCCTCCTCCTGATGCTATTCAGGCAGCAGCAGAGGGAATGAAGTGCCTGTAGGATGTGCTGAGGGTTCCCCTGGCTCGCTGGGGAGGCAGCAGCACAGGGCTCTTACCCTGAAGGGGCTCAAAATATTTGACATCAACAACTTGATCTGCTGGGGCTGTGACAGCAGGTCGGGATCTCTTTAGCTCAGCGTGTCAGACTGAAGGAAATGGGGAAAGCAACATGGGACAAACGTTCTGACCTCCCAGCACTGTGCTGCAGTGATGAGATACTGTGAGAGGTATCATTTTCCCTGCTAACACTTGCCAGGAGCAATTCCTTCTGCTGGGCTTAGGATGCTCCTGTTTATGTGCATGTTCTGCTGTGCACTGCCAGAGAAAGTTGTTAGTATTAACAGTTTGTTTCTGAATATTCCACCTATTAAATTCAGAAATGGACAAATCACTTAGTCAATTGAAATAACTTTCTTTTCAGATCAGATAAATGATATGTTAAATTTAAAAGATTTTTTTTTTAAGTCGAAAGTCATTTTGTAAAGAACTTGAAATATAAAATTTGCCAGGGAAACAATGACTCCAGTGCATTGTTCACACATGAAAGTCACAACTCAGGTTCCTTGCCAATATTCAATGCAAAACTATCTGACAGGGCGTTACCTTCAAGGGTCAGAGAGGAGTTCCACATTTTTTCAGAGATTCTCCTTGTTCTTGTATTGCTGGCAATGCTCCAGGCCTGCTGTACAGTGAAATACTGCACTGAAATACACCCCCAACCCCTCCTGTCAACACAAGGGATTTTACAAACCTCAGTGTCTAAAAGAATTTTACATAGGATTAGGATACAAAGATATTATAACATGCATGATAGTAATTATTGACTGTGAGTACACAGTTCAAAAATAATAACACCAAGCTATTCTAAATACTTGTCTGTAGGTATGGCAGAAGAGTCTCGGTGTCACAGTTGTACCATAGCACAGGAAATCTGGAAAGAACAAGTAAATTTAGGAATGTTGGGAAAGAATAGCGGTTTTCTTGTACTTCATGATTAAATATGTTATTTTCTAAACTCTTCTTACATCAGATGTTATTCTATTATGTAGCTAGAGCACAATAAATAATGTGGTAAGTTCAGAAATCTGAATCTGTTAATGGAAGGTGTGTGTGTGATATTTACATCTCCTTTGGAGAATGATACTGAAAGAGCAGCACTGCTGAATATTAATAAAAACATGGTGCTCAGTTTTCTAAATACATACACTGAGGTGGCTCTACTGTTAATTCCAGTGGGAAATAAGCTGTTACTCATGAGCCTACAGCCAAACACCCACTACTACCAACAGAGTCTGCAAGAGACAGGAATTTATAATTAATTTGAGGGTTTTTCCTGCCTAAATTAATCATGCAAACAGAACAGCCAATCCATCATTTGTGGTTTTCTGGCATTAAAGCTGTCACAGAGCTTGTCCCAGCTCAGAAAACACCACAGTGTGACTGAAGCCCTGAGTCACACACCCTCATCAGCACCCAATGCTGAAAGCCACTAAACGAAAATCCTCCCCCTGTGCCACGAAATCCTCTCTGGAAGCACCAAAGGAAGGAATTCCCTTGGGAATGAAGACTCCAAGGCCAGTGTGAACAGTGTCTTTCTCAAATAAGAATCAGGGAATTAGACCTTGTGTTTGCAACTAATAACTGAACCTCTTCCAATGCAGAAGAACTTTATCCCACTTTCTGACAGTGAAACAATGCATTTTCATCATTTTACTGTCACAGTGAATACTTCTGTGTTCTGATAATGTGAAATACGATTTTTCTTCCCTAAGAGGAGAGAGCTATTTTTGCTGTTTACCAGGGGTTTAGGTTGACATGTTTTATTTACATGTTGTTTCTCCCCATCTGAGGTTTCACACTGATGGTCCTTTGAGGAAGTTAAGTACCCCAAAGCACTACCTCTTTCAGTGTTTTGTTGAATTTGAATTAAGTTTCCCTGTAGTAAGTTACAAAATTGTTCAAAATTGACTCCAGGCATCCTAAGAACCCTAAAGCTTCTAAGGGAGTTGTTTAAAACTAAAAACTGAATATTTCCTGAAGGAAAACTACATGTCAGATTTATATTATAATGTGTTATTGTGTTTTTGTTCTAATTGGGTTTGAAGCCAAAATGCTGTTGTTTTGCAAATGCTCCTGTTATTATTATTTCCACACTGAAACCCAAACAACAAAAGAGCACAACAAAAACCAGCACCAGAACAAGAGGGATTCTGGCAATTTTTCCACCCATTACCCATATTATTTAATTATACAGTTTCATGTTACAGAGGAGTAAGAATCCTTAATATTTATGTTGAAGCACAGTGACAGGTTATATTTTATACAAATGAAGTAAAATTACCTTGAGTGTCTAAGAGGAAAATAGTTTATTTGGAAAATTTTAGCTTAGCTTCAAGAATTAGATGAGGAGTAGGAAAAAGTAAATAATATCTGCCAATACAGGATATATGATTATCAGAACAGTGAAAACAACCAAATATTAGATGCCTAACTGCACTGTTTCTTTAGTCATAGAAATTTCTTGAGAAACAGATTTTTTTAATAATAGAAACTCTTTCATCTTGGAGATTTAATCTTTTGAGACAGAAAGACGACCCAGCAATTATTTTGCTTTACAATTTTGTAAAACTTTTGCCTTTATAAATTATGTCTGTTACCATATACTCCAGGTATGTCTATACACATAAACTGTTACAAATAATGGCAACTCCCCCAAATCAAACAAAAAAAAACAACCAACCAACCAACCAAACAAACAAAACAAAACAAACAAACAAAAACACACAAAAAACCCAACCCAGTTATCCTCTATCTTTTAAAGGGCTCGGTCTTCAGCTGTGCCAGGGGAGGTTTAGGTTGGATATTAGGAAGAATTTCTTTGCAGAGAGGGTGCTCAGCCATTGGAATGGGCTGCCCAGGGAAGTGGTGGATTCTCCATCCCTGGAGGTTTTTAAGAAGAGCCTGGATGTGGCATCAGTGCCATGGGCTGGGAACCACAGCGGGGTTGGATCAAGGGTTGGACTTGATGATCTCGGAGGTCCCTTCCAACCCAGCTGATTCTGTGATTCTGTGATAGTAACACTGTCAATACTCAGAAAGTGACATTTTAAAATATTTAAATATTTTTTGAAATACATGAAAAGGTCCCCACATTGAAGGGCACCTGAGCTGATGTGGAAAATCGAGAGTTAATGCCCTGGATTGTCAAGATGGTCCAACCTGCTGGACTAAGAGGGCTCTGGTGGCCCCAGGGCTGTGTGTGTGCAGCTGGGACAGGATGGGAGGAGGAGCTGCACTGAACACTCCTGACCTGCTCCTAAGGGAGTCCTCCCACTGAGGGATGTTCCAGAGCCAGCTCCTTCACTCCCATGATCTGTTCTCTGAGCTCTGGGTGCCTCCACAAGCCTGAGGAGGTGCCAGTGGGGGCACAGTGAGACCCTGCCAGGCTTGGTTACCCTGAGACACAGCACAGCACTCAGACCCTAAACATGTGAACAAGCAGGAAAATCACTGCACTCAAAACCCCAATGGGGAAACTGTTCAGATTCCTGAAACAAACATTTAAATTGCAGTTTACTGAGCAGATTAAAATTGTGTTCTCTCAGTGTCTACATGTTTCTGCACTACAGGAAACAGATGGCCTTTGACATCAGCCAACCTCTGGAAAGAAAAAGGAAGGGAGTTCAAACACAAGTCAAGTCAATGGGTATTTCAGGTTGCCTGTTTATACAGCAATCCTTTAAAAGCTTACATCTCAACCCAGCCTACACAGAAGGAATAGCTGCCCCAAATTCACTTGCATTTTGATTGTCAGTAGGAAAATGACAGAAGGTGGTCAAGTACCAGTTTTACCACAGTTCTAATGTTCTTCAATTGTATAGAAAAGGTCACATTAGAGGAGCCCAGCTCTGGTGTCCAGCCATGCAGACCAGTTACTGCACAGCACAGCTACAGAATCCATGGAAAAGGTAATTGAGAACATCTGTAATCCAGGTTACATCTCACAGGAACAGCATTTCAAATCACTGCATGGTGGCTGGCACAGATCCTCAACATGCTTATTCCACGGGCTACCAGTATTTTCACCCAGTTAATATCATTCAGGATGCTTTCATTTTCATTTTAACATCAGACAGACTTCATTAGGTACAGAAAAAAGTTTAAACTGTAAGATTTGTTCATATTATATAAACTATACACAGTGGTGGGCAGGTTGTATGATGTGATGGCACCAGTATAAAAGGCCTACAAGCAAGCCAACATTAATGCATTAATCAATTATCAGTGGGTTATAGAGCTCCTTGATAATTACATCTGTTATCAACTGATAACCTATATTAGAGACAGACGATGGGTTTAAAAAAATCATATATATCTATATATATGTGAGATAAAATACCTTTGTCTAATCTGATGCCTTCTATAAAATGCTTGTTATTTCACTGAATTACCACAAAACTTTTCTTTCCTTTTCAATAAACCATGGTTTCTAAGGATGTTTCCTCTAACTGAAGTACAAAAGTACTTTTCCCATTTAGAAGCTGAGCACAATAGGAAGAAGGAAGTTTACATGCTTGAGATTTCAAGCAAGGATCAGAACATTGTTCCTCCCCGTGACTCATAACCAGGAATTCATCCCTGATTCCTGTTGGGTTGCACATCTGACTCATGTCCTCTCCCAAGGTTTGCTGCAGAAGATATTCTGGAAGATGTAAGACAATAATTCTCAAATATACCAAAGAGACTCATAAAACTGAGCCATTTCAGTCTCCTGGAAATGACTGATGGGAACTGTTGCAGCCATTATTTGCAAATATTTACTCTCCAAGGCACAAGGCCATAATTACCAAGCTTTTAGCAATGCCAACACTGGGTAGGTACATTTCCCAAACATTTTGGACTTATTCATATTATGTGGCACAAAGAAAAGACAAGCCACTGCTGCTACCTATATGTAAATAGATATATATAGGCATTTACCATATTTTAATTAACTTAAAAATCACTTTGAACTTCTAAGAAGGACCAAACTACTTTTTCTTACCCACTTTTTTGTTGTCGTTGTTTTTCATTTGGGTTTTTTGAGGTTTGTTTTTTTGTTGGTTTGTTGTTTTTTTTTTTTAATCCACATTAGCACAAACTCAAAACTTATTCTGGAAGGTAGAACAGAAAGCAAACTGTTCATTAAGCAGACAAGAGAGACTCTCCCATCACACCCTGCCCATGAACACCTTTGACATTGAGAGAGAGCACTTCATTTCTGTCTCCTGAAGACTGGATCTACCAATTCTTCTCGTGGCACTGGAAGGAAGTCCAATGGCAATACAGGAGGAAGAGTAGCTGAGGCAAACCAAAACCAAGGATGGGTGTTCTGTCCATGAAAAAAACCTGAATTATACTTTCTAGTTACACTTCACAGTCCTTCAAAAACTCTCCCCTTCTCTTCCCTTCTCTGTAAAGTGAATATTTGCTCTTGGGACCTACCACAAGGAGCAAAACATGGAACAAACTCCAGGAAGGGCAATGATCACAGAGAGCAGCAGATCCACAGCTACGTAAAAAACTGCAGAAACAGTCCCACTGCTTTTCCTTCAGCTGTGCTCAGAAAGTTTCTCTGGGAAACAGAACTCATCCCTCACAGCTTTAACCCCTTCTTTAACTCTCCCCATTAACAGTCCCTTCATGGTGAGAGTTCAGTTCTGTGGATCACAATCCAGCATCCTTTCTTTGCTGTCAGTGGCAGTTTTGCTTGGAGAGCCATCCCAGACTATGTGAAAATACATAACACAACCACAGGGAGTGAACACAGTTAAACAAAACTGCCTTGTAGGAAGTTTTTGCCCACTTTCAACAGGATTACAGGAGGCTGTTCTTTTCATAACCACAAGGTAATCTGAGAAAATAATTTTTTTTTCTTATGAAATTTAACCTCTGGTTCCTAACAGTCAACGAGGCAAGACATAAATTTCAAACCAAGTCACATCAGAAGAGAAAGCATTTACAGTAATACTATAACTTTACTTGTGATATGAGCAATCCTGTTAAGTGCTGAGGGAAGTTTCCAGTCTGGCTGTTCCAGAGGCCCCCTGGCAGCCCCAGCACTGGAATTGTGAGTTCCTTTGCCAGAGATTCCCCAGAGAAACAGTTTGTCCTGCTCAGAGGACAGTTTTTGTCATCCCTTGTCACCTGGGCCACGAAGTCCCTCGTGCTTTGTGCTGGTTTGTCCTCAGAGGTCAAACCAATTGATTAGAACAGCAACCAGCAGGTCCATAGAATGTGGTTCCAGGGTGGCCCCACAGTCTCCACGTGCACCTCATCAGCTCTAATTGCATGGAAGTGAACTGTAATTCCCTGCTAATCTAAAACAGAGAGAGGATGGAGTTCCTCACACAAAGAGCAGGCAGGTAGGGAATTTCCAGCGTGCTTTGTGTCCCACAAATCACAGCAGAGTCAAGAGAAAGCTGCATGTTACTGATGAAATGAAAGGACACTAATTGGTAAATCAGGCTGGAGAGACAAAGGCTTAATATCTAAGTGCAATGCAATTTTTGCTGGCAAAAAATGTCAGGGATGTGCATATATTAGACATCCATAGGTTTGGTAGAATACTATTCAAATAATTTCAAATCTGTTTGAGGCCTCATCCCACTCCCCAGTCCTCATACTACTGAAAAACCCCAAATATTTCTCCATATAGAATATGCAGGAATAGAGTGATCTTCTGCTTAAAACTCCCCTGTGTGTTATACAATGGTACCTTTATTGCCAGCCATTTGTGAAACCTTATGTTCCTGAAGATGGTTTTCCCCAGATCAGGAGAAACAAAACAAAACCAAACAAAATCCCAAACCAGAGCAAGCAAACAAAAAAAAATCAAACCAGTAGGCAACTCCTGAAAAACAAACAGGAAGAGAAGTACAGGCATTGCAAAGTTAAACCCAGAATGTACCCTTTGGACAGCACAGATGTTTTACTTCAGCTAATATCTGAATAGTGTCACATGTTTCAGATCAGGTCTCCATAACTTAAGCTCTTCCTGTTTCTGACCAATTCAGCCTCACTTTGCAGGTCCAACCCAAGCAGAACAATCTAAAAGATAATGAAGAACTGTTCAAAAATCAAATGCCATCACACACACCAACGTTATGTACAACTGACAAGCTTAACCACCCAGAAACTTCAACACATCTAACTGAATATTCATAACTTAGTTCCTGACTGTACCACTTAGTAAAAGTGCATTTCATTTGACCACACTGTGAGACCCCAGATCATGGAGTGGGACTGTGCTGTGCTGGGTGGCACGAGGACAAAAACAGGCACTTCCCAGGGACTGCAAAACAAACCATCAGGCTGGACAGGACACAGGGATGAGCAGAGAAACCAGAATGGACAGAACACAGGGATGAGCAGAGAAACCAGACTGGACAGAACACAGGGATGTGCAGAGACAGTGCACAGGGAAACCAGAAACCAGAACTGCAGCGTGCCCAGAACATCCCCAGCCTGACACTCCTCATTTCTTTCCCAGGCATTACAACAAGGGAGAGTTTGAAGGGCTTGAATTTAATGAGGTCATCTTTTAAATGTTTACAGCAACTTTTCAAGTGTGGGGTCAACACAGAAGAAAGCACAAAAAGTGCTTGTTTGAAGATCCACCAGGTGGGCAGTGAAGGTATAATGGGAGGCAGGAGCTGACAATGGAGCAGAGGGGGAGGACAGGCTACAATGCTCTCCCCTAACATACAATAGAGATGGGCTTTGCTGCAGCATTCACTGGGACAGGAGGAACTTGTCAAGGCCAGAAAAAACCACTATTATGTCAATTGAGACATAAGATGTTAAGAGCTTTAACAAGAGTTCCAAACGTTTCACTGTCAATCCAAACAATCATCTGAGAGATGTTACTCAAAAAAGAACTCCAAGAGGAGGATGAAACTTAGCTAGGAAGAGATCTGAGGGCATTGTGATGAATCTGGGCCTCCACGAGAGGCAAGATGGCAGAAAATGAAAGAGGGGAAGGGCTCAGGCAGGGGAAAAATGTCTGAGAAAGTGTTCTGGTTTAGTCATGTACAGCTGGATCAGACAGCTCCATTAATTTAGAGGTAACAGTAATCAGAAACAAGGATTATATTATGAAAACATAAGAAAAAGTCCAGAGGTGACATCTTTGCTTAGATCCCAGACTCAACAGTTTGGACATGGTAGCTGAAACAGAGTTTGTACACAAGATTACTGTACTTTTTCACTTAATAATTTAAATACATATATTACTTAAGAGCTGGCCTGCACACTTATTCTTATGCTAAAGCAGAAGTTGGAGATTAAATGTTCCAGCTTTCACCATTGCTTGGAATTTTTTTCTAAAATCAGGGGAGCAAAAGATGAGGCAAAAGATGATGTATGAAAAACATGTCCATGAGCCTGCAACTGTACTTGTTAATCATTACAATAACGTGCAAAAATAGAAGCTGACAATATGTAATATTGATGCACTTACTTGACAGACAGGTACATAATTCATTTTTAAGAAGTGCTCACTCTCAAGCCATGAGAAAATATTTCAATTTACAATATGCCCAAAAAACATGAGTGTTCCCAAAGCACTAACCAGGATTGTCTGATGGAGGAACAGATCCCTCCTGACGTGCTTTGATCCACTGGGCTTCAACTGACCATCCTCACTAACCTGTCACCCAAGAGGAGGAGCTGTTATACCCTCAATTTGTGTTTATGAGAGAAAACCCCAGGTATAAACTGAAAGGGGAATTGAGCCTAAAGAGTGTCCGTGCTGAGGTGGGAAGTTGAAGTGGTTCCATCCCTGTCTGACCCCACTGCTGCTTTCACTGTGACTGCAGTGAGGGCCCATTGCACTCCTCCAGGAACAGCAGAGAGAAGGAATCTGACACACCTCTGCATCATACTGGAGCTTCTCTGGAATTCTCCCTGTTCTGAGCTTCCAGGTACAGTGCCTTAATTGTTAAGTGTCCCTGAAGACATTAAGTTGCAAAAGAGCTAAATAACAGGTACCAAGGCTGTCCCCAGGAAGGATGTGCCTTGCATTACATGTTCTGATTGTGAGCTCTGTATTCATGGATTTGTTCCTTTGTTACTGACAAGCAAATTACCAATACACTGTAAGAACACTTTATGAATCATTCTAATTACATATAGAATAATCACATGATCATATAATGAACATATGATTACATTCATATAGGATTACCTGCTCCAGTCCATGTAGAAGGTTGAAGTGCTAAGACACAGTAGGCAAAAATAATATTTCAACTCATTAACTGTACTCTGGAAGAAACAGCACCAACTTGGACAAACTGTGTTGCTGGTTGAATCACATGGCAGTGAATCAAACCTCTCTTGCTTCCTATTCCATTTCAGGAATTCAAACACTTTAATTTAGATCACATTACTGTCCTGGACTTTTCTAAGGCTCGTATTTGACCCTCTCTGAAGGCTGCCCCACCTCTTCTTTAGAATCCTAATTTTTCACTTGCTTTGAAGGCTTGATTTAAAGCAAGGAAAATCTAACTAATGGTTTGGCTGGTGAAGTTTTGATCAGCCCCACGAGTTTACACACATCCTCCAGTTGAGTGCTCTGCACTCACGTGTGCACAAGAGCAGCGCAACACAGAGCCAACACCTACACAGAATTAATACCACAAAGATATTGAGGGTGTTTCTATGTTAACAGAAAATACCACAGTGTTCCAAATAACAATAAATGCATAATCAGTTTGTGATTTACTTGCAGGAGCCTGCTTTTCACTGTCAAAAGTAAACCCATAAATTCCTTGCTCTTTCTGGGACAACTCACAATTTAATATCTTCTATTTCTTTTTTTCCCCCCCTTAATATTAAAGAAGAATTACCCCTGAAATGTCACTTGATGGATTGTAATGGGCAGCTGCTCCCATCCCCATGGAAGGATAAGAGCTGCTGCCTGAGGTGCACTGAGGAGTGCCAAGGCTCACAGCAACTCAGCTCATCCTGGAAAGCACCAGGCTGGAGTGAAAACTGCAATTTAAAGTTCTCCCAGAGACCCATTCTTTGCAAACCATTGACACAAACAGCTCCAGTCCCCCCTCAGTGACACCTGGGGAGCTCTTCATCCACAGAGCATCGTGTGCTCTCTGACTTTACACACTGCGAGTCCTCAGGAAATTTTGGCTGAAGAGGTGTTCTTACAAACCTGAAATCGGGGGTTTTTTTCCTTATCATCCCAAAAGAGCATTAATATATTACAATGTACACTCAGTCCATCTTGATTTAGGATGTTTTCATTGCAGAAAACAAGCCTGCTATTGGATAAATATAAGAAAAAATAAAATATCCAAGACAATCTCCTAAAGTTTCTAGGTAGCCTTAAAGAATAGCATAATATATTCATAAATTACTGGAATTAAGGGGGAAAATGAATCCATAACTTCGACTTCCCAGAAAACTTCATCCCTAAGGATTTTTCAGTTAGAAATCCTTGTGAAAAGGGATTTATGTGTAGACACCAGAACATAAATATTACTGTACAATGGAGCCTGCTACACCATGGTCCTTCAAGTCTTAACCTTCTGCAGAACTTAAAAAAATGCAAGTTACTAAGGACAGGTTGAACCTAATCTGATTAATTGATTATAACCAACATTAAACATGAGCACCTGATGCTCCTGTCAGCAGTGACTCTAGGAAATATTTAGAATACAGCATTTTCTTGCTTTTTTACGCATTTTTAAATTAACTCTGTGTCTGCCTCTCTAGCTTGTAGAAGTAACACTAATGATAACAATAGTTATTGATATATCATTGATTTAAAATTACACAGAAATGCAGGATGGAGACACAGGACATGTGGGATAGTTTTCAGACTAAAAGTGCACTCTTCACACTTCCAGTCAGAGAAATTCTTATTTCAATCTCTTTCCCAAGCACCCCCAATGTGACACCTATTACATCATTTGATATGATTTTCTTTTCAATTTTATGGGGCCTTCTGCTTTTTTCTGCTTTATTTTTGGGGAGAAGAGTTTAGCTTCACTAAAAGAGCATCTCAGGTTTTATTTTTAACCCAGCTTTTCTTTTCAAGGACAAGAATGTGCCTGAATGGCAAAACACTCTGCTTCTGCTCAGATCCTGCTGCATTAGAAATTCAAGTATTGTCTTCTTCAGTGTCCCCCCAAGCTCAGCTCAGCTCTGGGATGGCCCAGGCAGCACTCACACACTCACACCTCTTGGGGTGAGGATTTAATTCAGCTCAGCTCTGTATGGCCCAGGCAGCACTCACACCTCGTGGGGTGAGGATTTTAGTTCAGCTCAGCTCTGGGATGGGTTGGGCAGCACTCACACCTCCTGGGGTGAGGATTTTGCATGTTCCTACACACAGCTTAAGTCATTCACTAAGCCTTTATAAAGTTGGAGTATTCTCACTGTATCTACAAGTTTTCCCTTGTATTTATCAAACCCTCTGTGTGTGTGTGTGTTATCAGCCACACTTTCTCCTTTGATGTCTTTCTGAGAGCAGAGAGTCTGGGACAGAGGAACACAAAGCACATTCACTGACACTCCCAGCACTGCTTTTTCTCCAGACAAACTGGCTCTTTCTCTCTGCAATTAGGAAGTTCTCTTTCAGCTAAAGGTGGAAATAACCCAACCAGGATGGCAAACAACAAACAATGAGAGAAACATCAAACCCCTGCAGAGCCAGAGCAGTGCAGCCAAAAGCACCCGGGCAGTGCAGATCTGGCACCACACACCCCCCCTGTGCCACTTGCAGCTGCAGCTGGAGCAAAACACCTCCCAAAATCCAACTGTGAGCAAGTATTAACAGGCTCATTGCATCAATCCCATGGCAAAAGTGACACTGAGACATGAAGTTGTTGCTAATTATCCACCAGCCATTAATACATCTCCTCCTGCTGAGTCCTATCTCCTAACACTCCATCTGTGATGCCTTTTTACCTTATTTCCAATTCAGCTACTGAAAATTTCATATTTAAAATATATTTCTCGGTCAAAGCAAAATGCAGCTCTGAGAAGGCTTCAATGCACAGAATCATGTAACAGAATAGGAAGAATTTTCATTGCAATCCTCAGCAAATACCTTCATCTAAAAATTATCAAAAGATTTCAGATGACAGTGTGTAGCTTTGCAGTTGCTTTTTCTCTGTCTTTCTTTTGCATGACTGAATAAGAGGGATCTTGTAAAATTAGCGACCAAATTAACTTTTACTGGGCAACACCATTTTTTTTGTACCATAGAAAGAAATAATTTCATATTATTATGTTTGATTTTTTCCTCTAAGGATTAAGTAAAAATAAACATTTTAAAAAAGGTTTTCTTGTAGTATATGTAAAAGACAATATTAAAAATGGGCAAGTTTATTGTAGCTTAAAGCCTTTGTTGCTACTTAATGGATTTTGCACAATATATTTAATATTTTTGCTGTGCTGGGAAAACAGAATAAATATTAATCTTTTCCACCAATTAGTTTGCTCAACAGTCAGCTTCTCCTAAATGGGCTTTTGCACAGGCTTACAACACCATGGCTAATGAAATGGCACCCTTGGTAACCTGTACAGAGAAAACATCTGAGGGATGATATAAGTTTTCTTTGAGGTTTTCTGTGATATCCCATCTTGGTGGTACGGAGGGACTGCAAAGGTTTCTGACCTGTGAGGCCAAGATGGACCCCAGGCCAAGTTAATAACCAGCAGGGAGATTAAATCACCCTTCAGATGCAAATGAAAAGAACTTCATTTTATTTTTCAGAACTCCAAACGTGCCTCAGCTGATGCCTGATAAATGAAGAATAATCTGAACAGAGGGCATTTGAGAAAGGCACACACAATCCTTTGGAAAAGCTGACACATCACCCGGGCAGGAATTCCTAACAAAGGTTTGTAGCACCATCATATCACGTACTACAAATTACATTGTCATGCTTACATTGTGCAGCACTTTGTGCTGGAATGTGGTGTTTTGTGTAACAGTTCAATTTAGCCTGTACAATACTTCCCATGTTCCAAACCACTGGCAGAGGTCATTCACCTTCCCAAACCTCCTACAGCCATCAGCTTTTTTCATGGTACACTCTCCTCATCCTTCTCTCTCCAAATTTCTTAACACTACTTTTCCACCTCTCTTGTCTTAGATATTATATATTTCAAAGGACTTTTCTTGAAGCACCTATAATTTTGCCTTTTTAACATAAAAATTGCAGAATGCATTATAAATACATTTAATAGCACTAATCAATGTTTTTCCTCTTGAGCTTGTTTGTGTTTTTTATCTCGATTATGAAGTTCTTTCCAACAGGCTGAGAACACCCAGACACAGCAATAATGCTGACAATGCCCAAACAAGCAGACATTAAAAAACATTCTTATATTTGGGACTGCACCTTGAAAGGATCAAGCTTGTCAGAAAAACACATTCCATTGACAGGAGCAATGATCAATCAATTCTAAAGCAGGTAATTTTCCCAGTTGGAGAATGAAGGAGTCTGAATATCATTTAGGTACACTACACTAGATCTGCCAGAAAAGATCAGCACTTACCAATATTATAAAAAAGATCACACTGAACATTATCAGTAAGGCTATCTAGGCAGTATGAGCATCACTTTTACAGGGTTTTTGTGACCCTCCATCAGTAAAAAGTCTGCCCTCACCACCCACAGTTGAGAAACCCCTGTTTTACAGATGCATAAAAATATTACAGGCATCAAGGAGGGCTGTGCTGGAGCAATAATCCCAGATTTCCTGAGTCCTTGCCTCGTCCTGATCCCCACACTGGCAGGAGTCATTCTGCTGTCCAGCTATCAGCAGAGGAGCACAGAATCAAATAAAGAACAGGAGAAATAGATCTGAATTCAACATTTCAGTTGAAAGATCTGATACCTTTCCTGAGGTACATACATAAAAGACCAAAACCCAGGTTGTTAATCAGATTAAAAGCTAAATCTTACATTTTACATTTTTTTATAGACTTTGATGAAACACTGAGGTGGTGTGTTCTACACCCAGGTATGCTAATTGGTATTCTTCCATTATGATGTATAGTCTGTGTTTTGACTAAAAGAAAAAGACAAAAAAAGATACAGTATGAAAGTTTGGAGTGCTATTCAGAATGGAAGGACATTAAACATTCTCCAGACTTTTTAGTAAACCCCTTCAGTAAAATTAATTTCATTTCCACTCCACTTCATCTCTCATTTCTGCACTACAAATAATTCTTTAGAAAAGCGTATTCATGATTTGGCCAAGAGAGGAAAACTGAAAACAAGACCAAAAATATTTCTATTTTGTCAGAATAAGGAAGTCAAACAATGTGGAAGCTGGAAGCACAAGAATTAATGACTGCACTTACAGTACATTAGCAGATCTACAGCTGCAGAGAGACTGTTCAGACAAAGAGGGCTAATCACCCTATCTCAGATATCCACGAGCAGGCTCCTTTCAAAAAAACAATCCTATTTTTTATATCAAGAGACGCTAATGCCTGGTATTAATTTTACAGGTTTTTACAGGGTTTGACAAACAAGGAGGCAAAGATCAGATCTTTGGGAAGGATTTTCCGTGGAATCCTCCATGTTTGTTTGTGACACCTTTGGTACCCTCCCACTGGATTATAAAATCTTGCACACACAGAAAGGTGAAAGTGTTGCTGAGAGAATGAGGGGGCAGGATTTCCTGTAGCTGTGCACAACACCTGTCCTAACTTACTAAAGGAATAATAGACTTTATAAAACCCGCAAAGCAAGCAGACAAATGACAGGTTGGGTGGCTGTGGGGTGGGAGGGATGTCCCTGCCTGTGTCCAAAGTGGGACAGGTCCACGCTGGGAGGTTCCCTTGGTGCTGATCAGGGAGCTGGGTGTGCCATGGGCACCCTGGTGCCCACCCTGCACACTCCCAGCTCCCCTGGGAGGAACCCTGGGCTCCCCTGGCACACACAGAGAGCACCAGGACAGCACCCACTGCCCTGAGCACTGCCTGTCCTTCAGAACAGGGAAGCAACCAAAGAAATCACCCTGTACTTATCTTAGCACAGCCAAACAGATCCTGTTCCTTAACACAACTGCTGTGCTTAATGTACACTGCATCCCTATGGCTGCAATATCCCAATCCTGTTGGAGTAGATTAGTGGAAAAGCAATGCACTAAATTTAGCCTTTTAATACTTTGGTCTACAATATCCTAACCAGGGAAAAATGATCTGCTGGAAAGGTGGTTTTATAGGATGTGCTGTGCCTTCTGTAATTTTTTTAATAATATTTAAAATTAATTAGATGGATAATTGCCTGTATCTAGTGCAATAGTACACATACAACATATATGTGAAATAGAAATTGTCACCCTGTAGTTTAGATGGTGGACTAATTATGCACAGATTCACTAAAAAACCCTACCCCTTTCACAGGCAGAACCAACCACCACAAATACAAGAAAAGAAGAAAGCACACTGTGTGCTGGCCTTCATTCCCTGCCCTCCCAACTGCTTTGTGGCACTTGTGGCCTTTGGTTTGGTTGGTTTGTTTGTTTGCTTAATTATAGAGACCAAATTTTTCAATTCCACACCTGAACCAAGGATGAAGCCTCTCTAAAAACCTGCCCTCTGGTATCCAGCACTCAGATACTAAAACTTCACTTTGTCACTAAACACAGGGAAACACTAAAGGACATGACTCCAAATATTAGAAATTAGATACTCACCATTTTCTTTTCCTCAACAGCTCCAATTACCTCATTAATATTTGTTTTCATGCTACAGAGAATATACTTTGGAACATCTGTTTGTTGAGCTGGGTATCACTGAATCACAATTGGCTACTAATAGCTGCAACAAAGAAAATTATGGGAAGATTGTTTCTAAAGCACAAATGTTTGCAGTAGCTGTTTTCCAGCAGCGAATATGCTTTTGGAAAAAAGAAATAAACATTAAGAAGGGAAGCACTGTGGTCTCCCCGCTGTCAGTACCACACATTCCGTGAATGGGAGCATCATTCTGTTCCTGTGTAGCTAAACAACTGCTTAAGTGATCGATAAAGACCATTACCTTAAATCATAGCATGAATTCCCAATATCATACATAAAATCAATAAAACATACGAAGAACAGGACTAAAAATTTCCACTAAAACATAGCCTGCTGCTTTGGAAAATAATATTTAGTAGGTTGGGTTTTTTGTTTTACTAATTATGAGCTCAGTGGCAGTTTATTCTGCAGTAAATCTGCTGGTGTGAGATTAAACCTGTTATTGAACAGAGTTTTGAATCTACTGCAAGGCACTCATCACTGCTGGAGAGTGAACATTGCTGTTATCTCATTTAAAAGTTGGCCAGCAAAGCAGCCCATTTGTTTAAAATGCAATTAAGCTGGTGTCTTGAAGAGAAATTAGCAAGGAGTACTTCATTCTAGAGGCATAAGAGGTCTGTCCATAGACACATTAATCCTGTGATTTGGGACATCACTATGATTTGGGACTGTGTTCCAAGAGGATGTGCAGCACACACACAGGCACAACAAAGGAAATATATTCACTGAGATGGGTCAGCTCTTTTCCATGAGCTCCAAGATCTTCCCTAGCTCATGCATGTTGCATGTGTTTGCTACATGGAAAAAAAATATTCTTTTCTATTGCTGCCAAATTGAAATTATTGGATGCTTAGCAGTCCACAGATCACCAGATTAGGTTAAAGGGAAAGTTCAAGCCTGTTTTTTAGAAACCTACACAGGATTATTTCAGTCTTATGGCAAATATTCCACTGTTACTTGATCTCCAGGATGATGATCAATAGTATATGTTAAAAAGAGAACGAATTATCTCAGGTTGCAAAAAAAAGTAGAAATAAAAAAAATAAACTCAAAAAAGTTCCATTTAACTGCAGTTCTTGAGGAAGCAAACTGGGACATACAGACTCAGTACACTCTTTTGAAATAACCAAGATTTTAGAAGTCTGCAAAGTGGAATAGTGAAGGACACGTTCTTCTCTGGCATAACTTGACCAAAGTCAAATGCCAAGTTGAGTCTTTACAGAAGTCAGCAGAGGTACAGCAAAGCAGCTTTTCTTCCTTCTGATCTGTGTAACATGAGAGGACAGTCCCACTTTGAAGAACAAGAAAACAAAGGCAGGTGCATTTTCAAATGCTCTGTGTCTAAATGTACACACAGTTCTGGCACAGGAAAAATACTGAGGTATCCACCTCCAGCTCACACTACAGGGTCTGTCTGCACATACCTGGATGTTCATGTGATTTTATAGAAAATACACACTAATCTACATAAATGGGGAATTACAAAATTATTTTGGGTGCCATTTTTCTCAGCTTTTTAATCATGGGAATGCAAAAAGCATTTTTGGCCAGAATATCTTCAGGGATACCCTAAGTTGTGTTCTTTGTTTTACTGGGGCCCTCAGGGCCATTCCAAACCAGGAGTGTAGAACAAGAGCAGTATTTTCATCATGCTGATTTGGAGCAGAAGGGACTCTGTCTGCCCTGAGGTTTGTGTCAGCTCCTCATTCCACTGGCATCCTCCACAGACCAAGAAAGAGTCTCTGCTGCTCAGGAGCTGCCTTTGGGGTTGGTTCTCGTTGCTGCAGAAGGTTCATGAGGGACGAGGACCCGAATGGGGCTGAATGGTTATTTTTATGTTGCTTTGGTTTCTCCTACCAAAACTCCATGTAGTATTTTCAGTGACAGCAGTGGGATGCTGGGAGCAGAACCCAGTTAACATTTTCTTAAATTGCCAGTTCCAAATAAACTCAGTGACCTCTTCATTTCTGACACCCCTCCGCGACCTGTCTTTGGGAAAGGTCAGGAAGATGCTGGATGAACAGTATTTTTGGTCATCAACATTCACTCTCTCATGGTCAGAGAGCTGAACTCTGAGCCCAGAAACCTCTGAAGCACATCAGTCCCTTCACCACGTGCACACTGTCCCCAGCAGAGCTTCTCTAGGAAGTGCTGACTGGCAAACACCCAACAGCAGCAGAGCAGCAGTGGGTGCTGCTGGGGTTTGAGCAACCTTTCCACAAAATCAGAAATGAATTTCTGACAGAAATGAATTTCTAAACACACACCTGAGCTGCCTTGTGATTTTGTCCTGCTGTCCCTGAACTAAATGAGGCTGAGGAGCAAGATCTGAGTGAGGAGCAAGCTCTGGGTGAGGAGCAAGCTCTGGGTGAGGAGCAACCTCTGAGTGAGGAGCAAGCTCTGGGTGAGGAGCACAACACACTTGGAAAGGACTCCACTGCACTTCTACTTACTCCTGACCACCATCACAAGCTAACACTGGACTGCAAGCTGACTGAACTGATAAAATTCCAGATTTTCTTCTACTTAGGAGAGCTCCTGTTGGGACAGTTCAAAGATTTCAAAAGGCAGGAGAAACCATGGAGAAGGCTGCACCCCTTCTGTGCAGCCTGCATGGATGCCACTCAGCACAGGCAGATCTGTGGTTTTAAACACCAGACTTAAATTCTACATACAAGCAAAAATTAGTCTGTAGTGGCAGTGAGAAAAGATGTGGAATCAAAGCCCAGCCTCAGAAAACAACTGTTTTTTCTCTGCCAAGGGCGCTTTCAGCCCCAGCTGCATTTAGTTCAAAGACAAAAGAGTCCACAGCTGGGGCTCAAATCAAAAATGATACTTTCAAATGACACTGGAGGCTCTAGGTCCCCAAAGGTTGTTATTCATTTAAATGAATAAATAAATTAAAAAAAAAAAAACAGAAAGAAAAATACTTTTTTTCCCCTGCTACTTTTTCCTTGGACACACTGATTCAGCCGGTCTGGAATAGCAAACATCCACATAGGCTGGAGCCTTCATTAGTTAATCAGATCATTCCCATTTTTTTATTCCATATTACAATGCTTCTACTGATTTCTTTAACCTTTCATTTTGGCCACAATTAATGTAATCACACTTCCAACAATTTGGAGATGATTTCTTGCAAGCAAACTGCTACATGCAGCAATGTGATTCCTATTTCTGGCTTGATTCTCACGCAGCCAACAGGAATGGGAGTTTGAAGTTAAGTTAATTTCTTTTTAATTATCTTTTCTTTCTTTCTAATTATCCTTTGATCACAGATAAGAGGAACAAATTACAAGAGTTTTTTCATTACCCACAAAAGCTGATGATGTCTGCACGTCTTGTATAACATATTGGTGATGCTTATTGTTTCTGCAAGATGCCTTAACAACATTTTGGAAGGAAAGTAAGTATGCTACTCTAGTACAAAACAACTTTTAAACCAGCACACAACTATCAAGATCATGAAGCCAACCATATCCATGAAATGACTGATTGATTTTTCAACTGGAGACAAGTCAGACAAAACTTCAGCCAACACTGATTTCCTAGAGGCTCCACACAAACAAGCATCCCCTAATTCCAAGTTTATAGCAGAGCAAGTCCCCACCTCAGTAGAACAGCACATCCCTGTGGTATTTTTCTTAGCTTTAGTCCAGCCTCTCCAACATGCCAGGCAATTTGGCACCTACCTCTGCCTTGGGGAGACTGTTTCACCATCTAATAGATCTCATTGTCAGGAAGTTTCCTGCGCTGCCAAGTCGTTCCCCAGAGTGCCACTTTTATTTAAGGGAGGGGAGCTGATTCTGGCAATGGTGTAGCTGCTCCTCTGATATTTTCAGCTAGTGGGTGCAAGTAGCCAAACACCATCTGGTACCCAGCTGGTACAGTATATTTAGAGGCACCTAAAATCTTTCCAACCCTCCCTGGCTCATCTTTGCTTTTGGAATCAGCTTCTTAATCATTTTTAATCATTGTATTGTTTTGCTATCTGGAAAATTCCTTTGTATGTATACAATTATTGGAAGGAAGAATTTAATTATAGTTCAGAGACTATTATTATGAACAAAGCAGCGAGGCAGGTTTTTTTTCCCTCCACTTCAGTTTAATTATCTTTAACAAGTTTTAATTGTGTATCTTTTTTCAGTTTACAGCATGCAAAGTGTCTCATGAGATGAACAAATCTATGGAAGTGGGGCAAGGTTAGTGGCTACATTTGTACATAAACATGAGCAACAGTAGATCTTTTATGATATGTGCAATAAAAACACGAAAAAGGGAATCTATATGGAAGCTTTAGCAGTTAAAATACTTCTAAGTATTCAGAAGGCATGTTTCAAAGACATGCTTTTGAACAAGATTGTACACAATAAATTATTTTTGCTATAATCACAATTAAGCTAGTGATATCTTTTAAAGGTACAAGGTGGTTAATGACTGCTCTATTACAGGTCCAAATGCAGTCCCTCCCAGAGCACAACCCCTATTTAAAATTTTTCTCAAGACTCACTAGAGTGAAAAATGTCTTTAGTCTGTGGCACACTCCTGCAACATAAAAATGCTCCCTGTTCTTCATGACCTGATTCCAAATCCCTGTGAAGTCCAGGCAGCCTTTGCAGTGACATTAGACCCCAATGCAGAGCTAAATATTTCACAGGATCGTAATAAAAATTGCAGCAGCAGACAGGGCAGAGCAGGGATCTGATGCAAATCTTCAGTGGACTCATTGGAGTGATATTTCATGTAAAAGTAAATGTGTGCTCTGTGCATTTGCTGTTTGAGTCACTGTGAGTTTTGCCTCGGAATCAGATAAAGGATGTGGGACATCCTCAGTCGGCTTCAGCAGTGCAGGCAGAAAAGGAAAGTCTTTCCTGACAAAAATAAAGGACTTGTCTGTCTCAGAGAACACCAGAAAGCAAATGTGGTCTCCATCATCTTCAAGATGTGAAATGAATATGCAAAATCAAGATCACTCACTACAGAGAAAAAAGCTTATTCCCCCGTATGAAATCATTTAACACAAAGAATGGAACCACACGAGGAAAACGAGATCTCATCTTTCTCAGCACACACATCTTTCTCTGAAGGAAGTTGCAATGACTAGGAGCAAACAAATACAATTCTCCACAAAGCTAAAGAACATTCATAGCAAATATTTTGATCCCATCTGTCAGATCAGCACAGAGCCTTCAGTTCAAGTCCTTCTCCTCCAACAGTGTCTGTGCTGCCACACACACAAAGTGCACAATCCCAACAGCTGATCCAGGACCTGCAGCATCCACAGGAACTGAGACCCCACAACCTGCCTGGCTCGGTTTTGAAGGTCTGAAGAGATCAGGTTCTTTCAGTCCAAGGTGAATCAAAGGAAATGCTGTGAGCAAAATCTGAACGTGTATTTTGCTTGCCAGGGAACTGGGTCACGTATAGATGAACAGATTTGCTGTAGACATTTTGCAATGAAAACCACTGCCTGCAAATTCAGTACTCAACTTCAGAGCTTGGTCTATCTTATTCCTTTTAAGTACCAAAATGCAAAAACATTTGAAAAGGTGAAGAAACTTGAAAAGTGAAACACTCCTTTAAAATTAGAAAAAAACCCTATTGGAGGTACTTGCAAGGCCTTCATTCTCCTCATTCCTGGGTGGTGTGGGGGTTCTCAAGAGGGGCAATGGCACATTTGAGGTGCAGACTATAGGGATGATCTGTAAGATGATGAGCACCCACAATCTAGAGGAAATATCCAGTGCATTAACAGCTAAATGCCTCAACATTCTCCACATCCATGTATTTACTGAAACCATCATCAAAGTCTAGTTCCAATGAATACTAATTGTGGGAAGGAAACAAGTATTCTTTGACAGAAAGACAGTAATATTTTTGCATGTTTTCTCCAAAGCATAGTGACCCCACACCTTCCCAGGGGAATCACAGGAGCACTCACAAACCTGCTCCCCCCACACTGATCCTGATCCTGTGTCACCTGCAGCCTTCAGTCTCTGGGAAACATTTCTGCCTGAACCCTTAAATGTCAACAAATTCACATGCAACTGCAAACCAAATCTTGCAATAGAACTATTAGGCAGTCTTAACTATGGGCAACCATATTAGGTCTGTCTAGAATAAACATGAAAGAAAGGGAAAAAGATAAACAAAATTAAGAGGAGAATAAAGAGCAAAGGAAATGGAAGCACCAACTGTACACTGGCACTCAGTGAAAAACTGGGAATTTGCTACAGCATTCATCTCAGTGAGGGGAGAGAGAACTCATCCCATCAGAGCAGTGCTGCAAACCTTACAGCAACAGCAAGGCTGGCTGGCAGCTGCCAATTGTACTGCTATCAGGAGACAGTGTTCCTCTCACCTCAAGCACCCTGCACTTAAAAAAATTAGTCATATTAGTAAAATGAAGTATAGTTGCCTGTCATCCTCACAGGCAGAAAATAACCAGGGTACTCAACAGTGTGCTGGATGTGTGACAGGGACTGCTCAACTCTCCTCTCCTCACTCCTCCCTGTCACAAACCACAGGGATGGAGGGGGACAGGGCAGGGATGCAGGGAACACAGGGCAGGGATGGAGGAACACAGGGCAGGGATGGAGGGAACACAGGGCAGGGATGGAGGGAACCCAGGGCAGCAGGGATGGAGGGAACCCAGGGCAGCAGGGATGGAGGAACACAGGGCAGCAGGGATGGAGGAACACAGGGCAGCAGGGATGGAGGAACACAGGGCAGCAGGGGTGGAGGAACACAGGGCAGCAGGGATGGAGGGACACAGGGCAGGGATGGAGGGACACAGGGCAGCAGGGATGGAGGAACACAGGGCAGCAGGGATGGAGGAACACAGGGCAGCAGGGAGGGAGGAACACAGGGCAGCAGGGATGGAGGAACACAGGGCAGCAGGGATGGAGGGACACAGGGCAGCAGGGATGGAGGGACACAGGGCAGGGATGGAGGGACACAGGGCAGCAGGGATGGAGGGACACAGGGC
>NW_020897721.1:7940560-7943139 GCF_003984885.1 Neopelma chrysocephalum
GCAGGGATGGAGGGACACAGGGCAGCAGGGATGGAGGGACACAGGGCTGGTGCTCTGGGCTGCAGGGAGGACACCAAGGCAGTCCCACACGGGTGCTGGGGTGGTGGCAGTGCATGCCCTTAGTCAGGGCTCCCAGGGACAGGAGATCCAGCAGGGATGCGAGACAGGGAGCTCGGGAAATGAAATATTTGAACTGCTAACGAGTGGCAGATTCTCGCCTTTTTTCTTAGCCTTGTATTACAAAACTGATGGCCCTTTTACCTTAGAGTTGGTCCCAAAGCACAATCCTGGATGTCAACACCGCTGAATTTGGGAAAAATTATAACTGAAATTATAAATTGAAAATTTTTAGCCAATCATAATAAAAAAATCTGATTAAAAGCAAACTAATACATTTTATCACTTTTAACATGAAAATCTGAAGTTGTTTTTCTGTCCTGGCTAAGTAATAATCTTTAACAAGCAAGCTTTTCCCTTTGCAAGAACTTTCCAATTACCATACTTGTACCTGTATTTCTGCTATACCAGAAGAAATCTAAAGAATTTGATAGACTTCTTAGATGCAAACAATATTTATGAGAGAGTTATGGAAATTATCTACTGTTATTATCTACTGAATTATCAACTATTTTATCTACAGCAGAAGAGACTTATTCTAAATGACAGCACATGTTGCCCTGGCTGCCCACAGCACATGCTTTGTTAATGGTTTGTTTCCTGACCCATTTCTATTAAGCACAGAGACCAGCTGAGGATTATTCACTTTCTCTTCTCTGCTTATTTTTGCAGCCTCGAATCTGTGACTCAATAGGAATGTTTACTGTATCATTCATTGTGTTCAAAAAAGAAAAGATAAGAGAGGCCACCACTTGAAATAACAGCCAGTCCTTCAGTCTATAATGCTGCATTAGACTGTCTATTAAAAGCTTCATATCAAAGAATTTATTATTTGGAAGCAAAAATTTATGACAGACCAAACATTTCAACCATATCAACGTCTCAGTCAGTCAATCAAACCAATCAATCAAATTAATGAATAAAATTCCTCGTGTGTGTTTCAAAACTGACAGCAGAAAAGGAGTGGGAATGAAAACAGATTGTGGGGACTGGATCTGCATGTTTCCAACTGATTTTTTCAGCTGGTACCAATAGTTTTGGTTTTGCAAGAAAAAAGCCAAATACAAAAATAAAAAATGTCTTGATGCTGTTTAGTAACTTCCAAGGAATAGAGGCCACAACTGTTCTGACTGGGAGGAGAACACACAACAGAACAATAAAGCAAAGGAACTCCCAAGGAAAGAAGTTGGGTGAGACATTTTCTGCTTATTCATCATAAAGATTATTTGGGTTTGGAGCAGAAAGGGTTGTTTTACAGAAGAAGACCATAATGAATATGATTCATCATCTAATGAATGCCTAACCCTTAGCCTCTAACACTCCACACCATCATCCCCACACTGGACAGATGTTATCTGTAGTGCCAGGCAGGGACACGGAATTTCTGCTCCAGGGAAGCAGCTCCTGGAGCCTCCAGAGCAGCAGCCCAAGTGCCACAGGGGCAGAGCTGCTCTGCTGCTCCTGCAGAAACTATTGCTTTCTGCTGAAACTGCAGACCCAACATTCCACCTGTGCTTCCAGGTGAGACACAGGCACAGACACTGAAACTTTTATTGGCACCATTACCTCAGCTTTGGAAGTGTCTGAGAAGCTAATTCTGGAATTTTCTTTACTAACTAAGCAGTGAATACACACACATTAAATAACTAATTTCACTGCCCAATATCTTCTTTTTGGTAATGAAAAAAACCTGGCATTACATTTATCTGGAGACTTCAGCACCATCAAAAATAAGGTGTGATTTAGTGAACTACAGGTAGAGTGGTTGAGCATTTCAGTTTGTTACTTTCAGAGAGCCCAGCAGGGAAACGACATATTTATATCACAAATATTTTCAAGATTGGTTTATCTCTGATTTTCTCCTCCATTCTCTGTGTGTGAGATTTAGAATGAACATCAATGGAAGGATGTTAACTCGAGTTCCCCCTTTGCCAGCACCAGGGCAGCATCACTGAGAGCAGAGGAGGGGTTTGGGTCTGGAGGAAGGATGGACAGGAAGGATTGCATGGCTGGGGGCAACAGCTGAGGTCCATGGCTGTGAGTGGATCCCATGGAATTCCAGGAACACTGGTAACTCCATATCTGAAATGATACAGCAATGATATGAAACTCCCCCTTTTCCCAGGGATGTGACACCTGCATTGTCCCCCTGCAATGGCATTCCAGGCACAGCCAGCAATCCATACACAGTGCTGCTCTCTGAGCCTGACATTGTACATAAAATAGACATTATAGAGCCTCTCATAGAGGGGAAGACCCACACATTCAATAAATATCCTGAACAAGAATGTTGTCCAAAGCAACCAACACTGTTTTGCTTTAATCTGAACCAGATCTATGCTGAAAGACCCGAGTGAACCCACCGTGTGTGCAAACACAGCTTATTCACCAAATTCTGAAATATAAACCTCTTGGAACACACACACACGATGGAACAGTAACAGTCTTACATTTGTTTTCGT
>NW_020897721.1:7943149-7999820 GCF_003984885.1 Neopelma chrysocephalum
CATTTGCAGTTTTTATTGATCTAGCAGATTCTGAGTCAGGTGATGTGGAGAATTTTCCACTGACATTCACAACCCTTGGCCCAGAAAAATGGATTTAGGATGTACTCATTTCATATTCAGCATCTAACTGATGAGTTTCTATTTGATCACTCTTTCACTCTGGCAAATAATTGTGCTCTATTTTTCTTAAAATGTATTCAAAGAAAGAGTCAGTCTTCCATTTAATCATCCTAACTCTAAAAAGTGTTGGTAACTTGACAGCTAAGCATAAAAACAGATTGAGAATCCAGAAAATATCAGATACAACCTAGAAACAGTGTTATAAACCTCACAGAGACACTGAAATGAGATGACAGCAAATGTGGAAAAGTGAGGATGGTCCTTCTCAAGGAATCAAACCATTAACTCCAGATCATCCAGTGATGACTCAACTCACCATTTGCAGCAATAAATATGAGTGACACACAGGTTGCAGCTGGTTTCCCCTCACAAATATGAAGGAGGGAAGGGAACAAAAGAAAATAACCAAAACAACCCTGCTGTCCCTCTTTTCATACTCTGAAACATGATGTTTCAGACAATTCCTGGGAGATGTAGAATAAAACCCCTTCAGCCACACTTGGAGGAGGTACTTGAATCCAGGACTGCAGCTTCACAATGAGCTGAACAGCTCCATATTAAGGACCTTCAGGCAAGTTGTTGCTAATGAAAGTCCTTGGCCACGTGGGACACAGCAGGGTCCTGCAGTCCTGCTTGCCCCAGATGAGGGTACCACAGTTTTCAAATGACACAGGAAAGAAAGGAAGGGAGAAAGCCAATCCCCGGGGAATTCTGTGTTCTACAAGCTCTGAATTAATCGAGCCTGGGCAGAACAGGCAGGGGAATGCAGCCTGTCCAAGCCACACCTGGCAGCAAGGGATAAGCCAGGACATGCTCAGGACACAGGGAATTACCAGCAGAACCAGCCACTGCAGGGAGCTGCAGCTTCGGGGGGGAAGAGGTAATGACGTGACCAATTGAAGCAAAACTGAGATGTGGGAATGTTTTTGGATCAAACCCCTAAAAATAAAGAGAGTGGCAGTATTTTTACGATTCAGAGATTACATGTAAAGATCTGCAACCGAGTCAAACCCCCCTTCTATTCAAAACAGTCTCAATTTCCAGAAATCAATACACAGAAATGAAAAAAATTGGTATCTTCAAAACAGCTTTTGAGATCTAAGTGTTTGAACACCAGTGTATGGCACCTTTTAAAGCACAACCTGTGCAGTTCTAAGGGAGGCCAGACCACGTGCAGTGTGAGAGGAACAGGCTGGCTTGAACTCCTCCAGACAGCTGGGAAATTTAAAAGAGATGCTCTTAGCTCACTTGAAAAAAGGAAAGGAAGCAAACTACTTTTGAAAGTAAAGTTGGACGTTTTAAGACAAGTCTAAACAGGTTTTAGAATTACCTTGATCTTTCTGGAGATTTCATCTGATTTTTGCTGCACTTCTCCATGGGATTACCTGTACTGGTTATGACTCTAATATTCTTTTATAGCTATAGAGCCATATAAACCTATAAAACTGAAAGTTCTGACTGCCAGTGATGTTTTTCACCTCTATATCCAGACTAATAGCCTTTAATTTTACTTATTCAAAGTGTCCTGCATCTCTTTATGTATTTTTGTCATTGCATAACTTGTATAAGATGACTATTACAGCATTCTTTATGATACTGGCAAGTCTCTATCTCAACAGCAGATAGCAATTCTTTTTTTCTTTTTTTTTTTTTTTTTTATAAAACAAAATTAAAATAGCAGTATTCCAGTGAATTTTCTACCAGGAAAAGAAAAATGGCATCTGTACAGGATAACGAAACTGGGTTTAGGGCTTCTGATACGTTTCCTACCTTTTCCCTAGATATGAAAAAAAAATACACTCTTGTACTTGCCTAACCTACAGTTATCTGGGTTTCACATGCTCTGTCCCTCACAAAAAGCCTGAACTCACCCTTGTTCAGGGTGAATCTCGAGTCCAAGAGAATACAAGAGGATTTGCCACAAAGCAGTGGTGGCACAGCTTGAAGACACAATCAGAAGACAGCAAACAGAAACATTCACATTTAAGCTAATTCAGTTTTTTTCTCAGGGAATTTTCAAAGAATTATGAAAAACAGAGAAGAGACAGTGAACTGTTGTGCAGTTGACTGATAAATATTTCACATCCCAGAGTTTACCTCTGATTCAAAAGCATTAAAGGTGAGCAAAGCCTATTGCAGGTTCAAGCAAACATGATGGTTTCCTGAAATCCCTGAGCTCCATCAGACTGACAGTCCATGTACACTGCACTGTTCACCTCAATTCTCCTCTTTATACTCCTGTAACTTTTCATAGGGTCTGCATTTTAGGGGCTCACAAAGATTTATTCAATTGCACATCAGAAAAAAAAATAATAATTTTTGGTAGGAAATTGAGAATAAAGATTTACTGAGGGCAAGTTCTTAGCTGGCAACACCTCATTCTAAGAGCTGCTACTCCACAGGCAGGCTCAGAGCTCGTTTCTGTTCAGGTCACAAGTTTCAGCTGTCACCAAGCACAAGAGTAACAGCCATAAAAACTTGAGGATGGTGCTGCAGACAGTGCTGGGAGGAGAGCCCTTCTCCCTGCACACCCTGGTGCCCCGAGCTGGTTAAATGCCAGGCTGACACACAACTAAAACTGTTTATTTAGCATGGCTGTGTTCCTTTTCTTATGGGGGACTGTCCCATCTGGGAGCTGTCCCATAAGAATGAGAAATCTTGTCACTCTTTCTTTCAGTGCTGAACTAACAATCTTAATGTATTAATACACTAAAACATCTTTACCTGATATTTATGTTACCTGATGGCTTTGAAAGCCTATTTTAATGAAGCAGCAGCTGATGCTTTGAACATTTGAGCTCCTGGGTTTCCCGCGGGTTAAACCCTGAACAGCAGGAGGGGAAGGGACAAATGACAGAGTCAGTGAATCCTCAGCTTCAGCACCAAACACACAAAAGCAACCAGCACAAAGTGAAGCAGAAAGAAAAAGGGCCTGATGATTGCAGGTCCCAGTGGGTCTGTCTCCAAAGCAAGGGAAATCAGGCAGGAGACAGAGACCCACGAAGCCATAAGTAGCAGGAATGTCTCACTGAAATCAGTGGCAAAACTCTTGGGGGCAGCTCACCAGATCTTGTACTAAGAGAACTGAAGAAGTAGAAAAAGTGAAATAAGAGAGCTTGCACCAGGATGGGAGAACCCAGCTGGAGAGGGAAATGCCAGTAATTCTTTGTTACGTACTGTTTTTAACACTAAAGTATTGCAGAAAGTAAAAACATCAAGAAGTCAGCAAATTTTCCCCAAATGATTACTTTTTTTTCCCTGTGAATATGAAAAGTAAGTTTCACAATTTCCTGGCAGAATTTCTCATTTCAAGAAAAACACAAATTACTATTTGGATTAAAGCATTATTATTTCACAGTGTAGTTTCACTCCTCCTTTGGCAGCCACCGATAGAGAACTGAAAATCTTATTGATTCATTCTGCACGTATCCACTCATTTAATATTCTTTTGCTCTAACTTTTAATCATCAGCAGGAAAGTCTCATCTCTCCCTAGCAAACAAGGCAGCATTTTCATCTTCAAAACCCCAGAGAACCTAAATAATTTTTTATAAAATTGAGAAGTAGAGGGAGGTTCTCTCTGGACTGACTGTTTCTCCTGTTTTTGCACCTGCATTATCCTCCTGGATTATCCTGCTGTCAGCTGCCTCTGCACAGAAAGCACTGATATATGCACACCACTGACTGAAGTCTTTTGCTTTTTCAAGCCACGCTCGCCCACTTCACAGTTGATGCTGCACCATCAGCAGTATTTTAGGAGAGATTTCAAAAAGCATTTCATTATTGAGGTCTCTGCAACAAGGACACCCTGTGTTCTGTGGCAGGAGGGGTGTAGGATAGGAAGGAGGGTTAAATAGCTGCCAGGGGTAGAGTGAGCAGTGCCAAAGGTTCCCAGAGCAGCCTGCAGCTGAGTGAATGAGCTCAGGGTCCTCCCGGGGCAACACACTCCTTTTAACATGAACAAGGAACACTTGGCATCTTTAAACTCTGCTTACCTGGATATCAGGTCAAATGGATGGAATATTTCATCTGTTGGAATTGTTGAGGATTACAGTGAAAGTGCCCCTTTAACGTGCACTTGAAAGTCTATTTCCGAGCAGCGAGGAGGGTTTGCTGCAAGCAGGGTATGATTTGAAAACAATGAGGAGACAGCTGCTGTTTGCAGAGGTCAAAGATATTAGTGAAAATACCTAAAATTTTAGCCAAAATGCTAGGTGCTGCAGCAAGGAGAAAGTGTAAAAAAAAAAAGGAATAACATGCTGAAAAATGAGTCCTGCGGGGCGCAAACAGAAGATCTGACATTTCCTGACAGTTTAGATAAATCCATTGTAATGAGAAAAGAAAGATTCTGTATGAAATCAATTCTGTTTGCAATAGTTATCCTCGGATGTTCTGAAGAACCGTTTCACATCTCAGAGATGACATCCTTTTCTTCAGGGCCTAATCCAAAAACCGTTTAAGTTAGTGGGCTGCAAATGGCTCAGCTCACCCAGGAGTGATAGCATCTGCCAGGAGATTTGTTTCACATCTTTACACTTCCAAAAGCATCACAGACACATCTCCAGGAAGAGGAGAGGGAGGAGGGACATGTCCAGCTGCCCCCAAATCTTTGTTTAGCTTTTCCACCGTTTGAAACCTTTCCCACATTTTTTTTTATGGTGGCAAAAAATGATCCGTCCCATCACAGGACACCAGGAAAAAGGAAGAACAAATACTGGTTTTCCAATGTGCAGTCTGCATTAGTGTAGCCACAATGTAATTCTTTTTAGGTTAACTAAAACATTTGATCTAAAATGTGTAAATAAAATAGAAGATACAATGGAAACACATATAAACATGCCACATTAAAGGGTTTCCTTGAAAACTAATTGACTGGAGAAAAGGGAATCATAATTCACGTGGAAAGAGATAAAAAGAGCACAAAGTAATAACGAAAATACTCAAGCCAAGACTCTTACACAAACAAATATACTGTGGTGGAAGAGAATGTGAAGTTTTACATTTAAAGTTTTCTATACCATTTTACTTTGTATATTTAAACAATGAGGAAACAGGAAACTTCCTCCACAGAACAATCTGGATGGCAGTTTGCTCCACTGAGAAGCAGGAGGAAGTAAGGATAAAAATATTGCCTTTAGTGACAGTTTTACACACAGTTTTGTTACCAGATTGAAGTCAAACAAATCAGAGGTGCATTTGTGAAAGAACTTATTAGAAAGATCCCTGGAAGATTAACAAAGAATTCACATACTATTAGTGACAAGTGCAGGAAGATGAATTGTTCCTGGTTTTGAGACTTCAGTAAAATTCAAAAAACCCCTCTCCCAAACTCAGTGCCAAAACCCAGTGCTAAGGCTGGTGCTGATTAAACTGTGGCTCCTCTGCCAGAGCACTTTGTCAGATGTCCCACAGCTTCAGATAACACAAACTTGACAAAACTCTGAGGGAACTGCTGGAGGAAATAGGCTGGAGGACGGCCAAAATGACCAACAAATCTTTGCTACTGCTAATGCAAGTAAGGAGGGAAAAGAAAGATAAAGGAGAACAAGCAGTGCTGTCCCTTCCTCCTCTCCCCTGGATGGGCAGCAGTGGCTCCATCACCACATCTCTGCTCAGCCCACCCTGGTACCATCCTGGTGTGTGCTCAGTGACCTCCACACACAGCACAAGGTTCTCACCTCCTTCAGCTGAGGGCAAACCAGGCCCAGGGGAAGAGGCTGAAGAACCATCTCATCCCTCTGTACTGATCAGGCACATCTCTGTTCCCCTCAGACTCTCTCCAGAAGGGTTCTGCTCTCAAACAGCTGCTGCCATGGCAGAGGGAGAGGAATGCATGGCATGGGTTGGGTTTTTTACATAACCCTGTGTTAAAACCCTGTTTTAACCCTGTTAAAATCCTTTATGTTCTTCATAAGGAGACGAGTGGCGTGAGCACAAATTCCTTTTTAGAAAACTCCTGTAAGAAGCAAGCTTGCCTACTACCTTGTATGATAGTTTGGGATTAAAGTTCTTCCCCAGAAAATTGGAAATCCAGGTTCAATTCTTCCTTCTGCTTTAGCATATTCAGGATCACACCCTCCCTTTCCCAAGTGACACACATTATGCCACAGGCTGCTGGATAACAAGGTATCAGCAAAATCTTTTGATAAAGCTGCATCACTGTACTGAGAGAAGACACTGAGATTATTTGAAGAGTGGAAAGAGCGAGATTTTAGATTCAAACAGGTTATACAAGTGGTTATATTCAAGGGAGGAACAAGAATCCCAATTTCCAGTCTTTATATTTAGGACCACTTGTTTATTTGATTCAGTAACCGTTTAAATACTGAGATAACAAAAGAGAATTTGGAGAGAGACCTGTCTTATTTTGTACTATTTTTAGTATGCTTGTTTTCTGCCTTTCCTAAGTCACTCACCAGTTTTCCAGCACCTGTAACATTCAGCTTTTGTTGTGCTGACTCCAAAGTGAAGCACTGGATGAAAAGAGGGGCAGAATGTTTAATATCTGAGGGTACCCCTGGAATGCATTTTCTTGGGAGGCAGTGAAGACACACACAACCCCCAATTCAAGCAAGAAGAACTCCAAAGATCAGCTTTCTCTCCAATTTTTACCTCTGCACTCAGGGAAATGCAGATACCTTACTGGAAATAAATAAGCATTTTCCATTTCCCTTTCTGTTTTCTCTTCCCCTAGTATAAATCATGAAAGCACCCAGCAAAACCAGGGAAATAACTTCGTTCAATAACAGTTGGAGGGAAGAATCCATATTTTGTAATACTTCATACATACCCCTCTCTATTACTTGCTTGGTTGACAAAATTCCTCAAGGAAACTCCTTAAGACTACACCAGTTTAAAACACTTCTTTCTTTTTCTTACTCCATGCTCAAACACAAGATTGGCTTTTTTTGCTTAAACTGGTTTACATTTCATGTGCATTCATTGTCCTGTAAGTGTATGAAAGTCTCTTAATAACTAATAGTTTAAAACTGGCTAAAATGTCCCAATGTAGACAAGAGTCCACTCATGAAAATTGTGTGTCAATTTTTTCATATTTCCTGCAATCTGCACATATTTTGTCTAATTATATTTGGAAGTACATCTGCTTGGACACCTGCAGAATCACTGCAAGTTGTCATTTTCATTCTTGAAGCACTATTTAAATTTTAAATTTGGCATCTGTCAAAAACAAACAAAAACTGCTATTGGACATCATAATACAGCAGCTAAAACTTGCCGAATTTTACCAAATCACAGAGGATGACAGACAAGGCCTTCAGACTGAATCTTTGTGTCAGCACTCTGGAGCAGGAGGAAAATCACTGTGATGTATTTCTAGCAAGGTGTATTTTATTCTGATTAAGTCCCCACCAAACTGATTGGATGAGATCACTTGAAAGCACTGACAATATGTTTTTTCCCCTCAAAGCACTGTCGAAAACTTCCCCATTGGTCCCAGTAATAGGAGGCTCAGTAACACCCCTGTCTGACAGACTGGGACACAGAGAGCTGTCAGCCCCAGAGCAGACTGCACATGATTGTTGAGGGGATTTGGTATTTCGTGTATTTTGCCTAATAGGGGAGCCTGTGCTCAGCATTTCCTGCAGCAAAAGAAGACAGATGAAATCTCTGGGCACTTCATTGCTGCTGTCTCTCAAAGATTTCCTGTCAAAATGGGCCTATAAGGGAAGAAAGGTTTTCAATAACGTTGGTTTTTTTTTTTTTACCTGGCAGGATTTCCAGTCTTGCTATGAAGGAGTTTGAAGGCTCTGTCTTTGTGAAAACACTGCTGCCAAACTACCATATCTAGTTGTGTTTAAAAATAAAAAAGCAATATGACTCACATTACCATAGTGTATCCTACAAACCCAGCTTTGATTGACATTCTATCCATATTTTATACAGAGCTTTTTTCCTTCCGTCAAATGGAGCAAGTGACCTTGATGTTACTGTGCTTTGCAACTTAAACAGGGAAAGCATATTTGTTGTCAACTTCTTTAGGGATGCAGTTTTCAACAGAGTACACAGGGAAAAGGAACACAGCTCCCATTATTAATAGTAGGAGTTGTTCATGTAACGCCTTGTTCATCTCATTGAGACTTCACCCTTTTTTGTCAGCCTTCTTAGGAGGTTGCCATGTGAATTTTATCTGCATAGAATTAAAAGGAACAAAGAAAATGATAATTCTTTTTGGTATCAATTCCAAATAAAAAATGTTGTGCGTGTCTGATAATCTGTAATTCCCCAAGGAATTTAATCCTGGGTGCAATCATGAGAAACAAGCCTTTTCCCTACCTCACCATTAAAAATGAGCAAACAAAACACTCGTTTTTCAAAACTACCTGGGATTCTGGAGACTGTTCTGAGAAAAAGAGGAGGATGTCCAAAATCATCCAATCCTACAGAAGGAATACTTCTGTCTGTCTAAGGCAAGGGGCAGCAGGGTTGGGATGGGGAACGTGGTTGTTCCTCTGGCACACAGCCCCCACCTCCCTGGGGTTTCCCTGCCAGGAAGAGGCTCCTTAACCTGCTCTCCTGTGAGCTTTTCTCCTAGAAGTGGAGCAGGAAATTCGGGTTTTGTAGGTCTGAGGTGTTAAATTAACTTGATTTATTACAGACTAGATGGAGGATTTTACTTTGTGGCCTGAGAACCCCCTGCTGTCTGAGAAAACTCAAGTGATGCACATTAACTATGTCTAAACAGACTGTGGAGGATAATTTAATTTGCTGCAGAATGGTTTGCTCCAACAGGGGTCTTGAACAAGGAAAATTAGAGGATATGAGGCTTGCTGTCTGCTTTTGGTAAAGACAAAACTTATCTAAATTGGAAGACAGGTAAAACTTTACTATATCAAAAAAAAAGAGGAAACATTTGTCAAATAGGAATGAACAATACCTTTTCCAGGAAATGGGATCAGCAGCTGTGACAGAGAAACAGGGATGGAGGGGAGGGAATGCAGCACTAAAAGCAAGGACTGACACCAAGCAAACGCAGTGAAGGGGGAAGAAGAGTCTTCTGAAGTAGGTGGCTCTCAGGAGGCTAAGGATGATTTTCAGGGTCACAAGGGAGTTTTTGCATGGTCAGCCAGCCTGGGCAGCAGAGTCACACTGGGGAATGACTGAGAGCCTGGGAAGGACTCCAGACATGCAGAAACAAATGCATGAACACCTGGATGAGCAAAGAGAGGAGAGCTCAGCAGAGGCAGGGGCAGGTTCCACACATGGGCCTGGCACACAGAGCTCCTGCAAAGTCCAGCATCCCACACCCTAATGCCTGGGAAAGGCAGAGTTGGGAAGAGCTGCACAGCTCTGAGTCCAAAAAGGAAACCAGCATGTCAGCACTACATCAGGAGATGTGCAGTGTTGGATGGAGTAAGGCTGAGATGTCAGAGATGCATTGGAAGGTACTTATCTTTTTATCTACACAGAAGAGATTTATGAAAGCAGTTAGTAAAGAGCCATGTTAGCAACAGTACACAACTTGAGGGGAAAGATGTATAGATTAAGATATTGCAGAAGGTGTTAAAATACCTAAAGCAAAGAGAAATTCAGAATTAAAGAGGCCACATGTTCACAAACTTCCTCAACCTTCTCTCTCCTCTCCTGTAGGAAAAGAGCCACACAGACCTAAACAGCAAAATATTCCAGGAGACAGCAAAGAAAGCAGGTGCTTTCCTGCAGCCTCAGTCAAACCCTCAGCACTCAGGCAGATCCCTCAGCATAGTTCACCAGTGGCCCTGGTACTGCAATGCTCTACCTTGGCAGGAAACCTGGGATTCATATTCCTCAAAGACTGGTTTGGAGACTAGTGCATGAAATGTTTTTGAATGCACTCCCCAAGCTTATATGTGAGACTATAATGTTTTTATCTGAGCAATTATTGTGTAATATTTCAACAGCCCATCCCATTTGGGTTGACAGCAGGGCCACCCCTGAGCTGGGCAGGTCCCCCCCAGCTGGAAGGAGCCCTGGAGCCCTGAGAGGGAACTGCAGCAGTGGCAGCTGTGGGCTCCCCCCTTCTTTGTGTCACCACAAACCCACAGTCTGACATGTGGCTGTATTTCTGGGGCAAAGAACTCAGTTACAAGCTTTTTTTCTCGTGGTAACTTTTCATCAAGTAAACCTCCTGCCACTCATCTGCACAGGGTCCCAGTCTCACAAAAAAATATAAAATAAAAAAAATATAAAAAAATAAAGAGGTAGTTCACCAGGCTGGAAAGACAGAGAAAAGAAATGTCTTTGGCAGGATGGTTCAGCCTGTAGCAGTTTGAAACTTCAGATAAAGATGCAGAATCAGGCTTTTCCTTCACAAACTGCCAGAAATGCACACAATGACACACAATGGAAGTGAAGAACTGATGCTCTGGGCCTAGATGGGCTCCTCTCAGTGTGCCTTGGCATAAGCATGGAGTTAAAACTCGTTTAGGTCAGAGGAGATTAATTCCACTGTGATCTCTTTGTCCAGCTCTGAGTGCTGAGATGCTGAGCAGTGTGTGATGAGCTGCAGAAGCAGCTGTGAGGACACATCACCAGGCAGGTTCTGTTTGGTTGGTTTTCTCCCTTGCATAACATGATTCCAAGTAAAGCAGAATATTCAAGTAAAAAAAAAAAAAGATAATTCCCCTGGACCTCTTCTACCCAGTCCAAATTATGACTTATCAAAATTAATGACCACAATATGTCTTTAAAGCCACAGTTAAGGCTTTGATACGTGAGCTTTCTAGCACGTGCCCCACAAGAAGTCTGAATTAACAAATAAAAACAAACTTAAACTTCTCTTCGTGGTCAAACACAACTTGACCTCTGTGCCATAGTTTAAAAAAAAAATCAAACAAACAAACCAAAATAAAACCCACCTCATATTATTTTTTTATACACAATTTTATGTGGAAACACAGGGTCTACTGTGACTTGCTTTTAAAAACACCATTAGATTATTTACCAGATGATGCACCATAATTCATGTCTAAAAACACCTTCTCCAGGAAAGACAGACACAAGCCTTTTGAGGATTCTCTGCTCCCATCTATCATGGCTAGAGACGTGTGAATCACAACAATAAATTCCACCATCCCAGAAAATGACATTACCCTGCACTACTCTCACAATTTAATACTTTTCTGATTACCAGGATCCTTCTTTCAGCAGCTGTTCCTAAATCCCTTTATTTTCAGTGCAATATAGTCCCACATATAACTCTCCCTTTTCCACATCCCCGTGCAATTTAGAGCAGCTGACTAGAAACCAATTTAGTAATTAAAAATTTCCACGCCTACACCTTCTGAGATCACAGCACTTGCCAGTGCAGGAAATGAGGAGACAGGGAAAATACAGGATGGGCTGTTACCAGCAACCCATGTCTTGTATCATCTGAAGGTGCAGGTACATTATTCTTTTCAAGTATGTACAGTATCAGCCAAATAACACTTCTGTGAAGCATTTAGGAACTGCAGGAAAATCTCACCATACACACTTTTTAAAAAGGACTCTGGTATCTTAAGTTTAGAAAGTCCACAGCTCAAAAAACTTACTCTCGAAATGCAAGAAAAGATGCAAAAGAATAAGACTGTAAATCACAAGGGAACAGGGATGTTCAAATATGCAGAAATCTGCTCTGCATGCAATGATTGCAAGTTCAGTCCTTCTTCTAGAGAACAATATGCTAAACTGCACAAACAGAATACTTTGCCTTTTACATTTCTGTAGACTTTAAAGCACTTTGATGGTCTTGCTATATTGGTTTTACATAATTTCCAAGTAGTATTCTTTTTCTGGCTTTGTTTTCCTTCCTTCTTTATTTTTGCACTAATGTCTCTGAGAATCCATTTGGTGAATTTGTAGTGCTAAAAACACTGAGGCTGCTTTTAGAATAAAGTCAAACTCCAAACAAATAATGCAGAATGAAGCATTGGCAGCTCTTTTAGCAGAAGTTAAAAAAGCTTCAAAAAAATTAAAAATCAAAGAACCAACCAACCACTTCCTCTTAAACAGCAAAAGTGGAACTTCAGCAGATAGATGGGTACAAATACTGAACATATTCATTTTTCCCCATCTTCTGTCTCCATCACATTTTTTTTCTCCCATTTGAATCTGTGTTTGACTGCCAAGCAAAGCCCAGGTAGTGAAGCACTTTATTAGTAACTGACCTTCTAGAAAGACTTACACAATCTGTTTTCAGTTTTTACATAAATTATGTTTCTATGTATAGTAAATATCAGGGACTAGAATAAACAACTAGATAAATGTTTATTAGTCTTGATTATTATATTATAAGCACTCTCACCAAGTCCTACTGGAACCATCTCCCCCCACTCACAGTGTGGCCAGTTAACAAACAGTGCCCAGTACTGGGGGTCCCAGGGCTCACTCTTCAGCCTATAAACCCACCTATTCAATATGATATTCTCAAAGCACTGCACTCAGTTGATTAAAGCCATGTTTGCTGTGATGTAAACATCACAGCATCACCAAAGTGTCAACATCGTCAAACACTCATTTTGGAATTATTTTAACACAGTCTGACTACACTAACAGTTCATCAGGGTATTTGAACTAAAACATCCTTGTTAATTTGTGCATGTACACCACAAATTAACAAAGTAATACACTGAAGAATCCGTTGCCCTTTTCTACCATAGGCAGAAACCACACATAATTTGTCCCGTGAAGGTGAACCATTACACAACTACACCCTCGTTCCAACATTTATTTTTTGAAAAACTAAAACATCTAAGTCTGTTACAGAATCTAACAGAACAGTTTCACAAAGCTTCTCAAGACCATAATGAATCCCAAGCACCAGATTTCTCCAGGCTTTCCTGAGAACAGCGTGGAGACAACCAGGGCCAGACTGACCCCTCTGACATCAGGGATGGAATGACAGGGATGACAAGGTGCACAACCCTCAGGATGAGCTGGCAGCAAGTACAGCCCCATCAGCCATCAGAAATCTTCCACTCCACTCCAGTATCTCTGTGGCCATTAAAATAAAATCCCAGGGGGACAATCCCAGCTCTGGCACTGCTGGGAAGGGACCCTACAGGGAGCTGGTACCCCTTCCTCGGGTCATCCCTGCAGCCTAACTGGGACTCTGCAGCCTTGCCTCATGGGCACAGATCCCAGCACAGTTTGGGTGGGGAGGGACACCCAAAGGTCCCCCCGTCCAACCCCCTTGCTCTGAGCAGGGATATCTTCAACCAGAGCTGTTCCCCCTCAGAGCCCCATCCAACCCCACCTGGAATGTCTGCAGGGGTGGGGTGTCCCTGCCTCTGTGGGAAACCCCTTCCAGTGTTTAACACCCTCCATCCTTCTGTCTCATCCAAATCAATGCTCTTTTAGTTTCAACATCACCCTGTCCTGTCCCAACAGGCCCTGCTGTCCTTCTCCCTGACCCCCTTCCCACAGCGAAAGGTTTCCCTGGAGCCTTCTCTTCTCCTGGCAGAACAACCCCAAGTCTCTCAGCCTTTTCCTCATAGGAGAGGTGCTGCAGCCCTTTAAGTTTCTTTTTGGCCTCCTCAGGACCTACCCAACAGGTCCATACCCTTCCTGTCCCGAGGAACCCAGACTCCACAGGGTCTTGATGTGGACCAGGAGGTGAAGGACTCTACATATTTTTCCTGTCCCCCGTAAGCTGACAATTTTTTTCCTATTTTCCCAATATCTGATGTAGCTCTATAGATCCTCAGGTTCTTTAAATGTTGTGTGAATAGGCTGCTGTTAAAAGGAATAGGAAAAAAAACCCCACAATTAGGACGTCTGCTCTGGGAAAGACTGAAATATGAGCTCATCCTTCCACAGGCACCAGAGATTCCATGGGACAGAAGGGACATTATCCATGTCCTAATTTCAGGGAAATCTTCAGTTTGAGTTGTGCTTTATAAACCTGCACAGAATCCCATCACCAGACACAGAGCTGCAGCACACCAGGTTTCATTAGTTCCACTGCTTGCAAACGACGTGTTTATTTTAATAAAACATGAATACCTGCAAACAGGAGCCTGCTGCCAGGTGGGGTTTTTCTGTTTGTTTGGTTTACTTGAAGAGCTTTAGATAAAGCCACAATATTAAGCAGTAATTTCGCCTGTGTTTTAAATCACACTATCAACAGTGAGATCACAGATGAGAGAGGCAGATAAAGTGACTGTGATGCAGAATGAGCTGAGCCACCCCTGCCCCAGCCTGGCTCAGGCTGCTCCCACCCTGATGAAATCCTTCAGGTTATTCCAGATTCTTGCATTCAATACTGCAAAAGTGAGTTTCCTGCTTAATGCTATAAAGCAACACTGAATAAATACAAATAGTTTAATCTTCCTCTGCAGTCATATCCTCCCACACTGGTAAGTGTAATTAGAAAAATGCTACATTGCATGTCTTGAATAGTGAATGCAGCTGATTGTTAATCATTATATTTACATAGTTTATATGAAAAATATTTAAATTCATGAATGCTCCAACTTTTCTTTGCCATAACATTAATACCTGAACAGCACTTGAATGTATAATAGCATATTTGGACCTTATTGATTCTTCTGCAATGTCCTTGTAGGAAAACTGTTGGACAATGAACTTCTAGGTGCACAGAGCACTTGGAACTAAAAAAAACAGGAGTATTTCTTGGGTAAAAGTGGCATATGCTTGGAGGGAGAGAGGGGAAAGATACACATTCCAAACTGACATGAAAATGTGTTCACATAAATATATGGTGAACTGTAGTGTATTGAAAGAAAATTTGAGGAAGTGCCTTTTATAAAATCCTTTTTTTTGCCAAAATTGACTATCAATAACCTTTCATCTATTTTTAACATTCACAAAATAATGATTTTCACAAAAACACAATGATAAAAAGGTTTATATGAAGCATGGAATTTCATTTTGCCAACAATAACTGTCTCGTATTTGTTTTACAGAGAGCAGACAAAACAAAAATGTATCACATATTTTGAGAAAATAAAAAATTAAGAATGGTCTTTTAAGAAATAACTTCTTAGAAATTTGACCAGGAAGCAATGTATGCTCACTAGCAATACCTCTGATAAGATTTTTGAAATTACACAATAAATGCATAAGGTATTAATAGAACATTTTTCAAACCTGAGTTGGAGAAAGAGCATCTAGTATTCCATAAAACTAGTTTTATAAACCAGACAGTTATTTACAAAAAACCCCTCAGTTTATTTTCCAGGTGCCCAGTCCAGGCTACCACGGACTCAGTTTTCAGCAAACCAGTGTTCCCACCTTTAAGGAACTGGTTTCCAGTGCCCCTTTGAGTTGTTCATTCAAATTTGAACATGTTCTAAAGATTCTTATATATGCATTTAACTGTTCCAATAGGTGCCCAAATGAGAGCAACACCGTCCAGCTGTAATACAACTTCACCAGACAGTCCTAAGAAATGCTTCATTCAGGTTCTCTGCAACTTCATGGGAAAAATCTGGAAATAACCTCAACGCCTCCCTGTAGGCACAACTATTTACAGTTCTCCCCAGCTCTTAATCTGTGTTTATCCCATATTCCAAAAAGGATTATTCATAAGTCTATGACGTACTTTATACACATTTACTTGCTAAACACATCAAATGTGGTGTTTTATGGCAAAGATACACGTGAAGATTTATTTCCTGGTAAGAAGCAGAACAGGTGGGCATGTTTGGGGAGTGATTAGATTATTAATGAAGTATTTAAAATTCAGGAGTGCTGTGAGTGAACTGCCCCCTTGAATGGTTTAAAAGCTAATATTAAACAGTTTTCAACAGTTTCAGTACTTACACAGTGAGATCACCAGAACTAAACCAGCAGATCAGAAACAATTCCAACACACAGACACGTGCCATAACAGTTCCTGGAAAGAGCACAGGACAATCCACTGTCTCCTGCAAAATCAACTACTTTTTAGTTCAAGATCCTCAGCCACTGAAACAGGATATTATTTTGTGTCCTGAATAACACCTTGTTCCAGTTTCTAAGGAAACCAGCACCAAAAACTAAGTTTACAATGCTGCATCCTCCAGAAATTGCCTACAACATCAGTCCCTGGGGTATTATTACCAAGTGCTATTTGCATTTAAATTTCTATAACCCTTAAGCAGCTGGATTGTTTGTTTCCATGCACAGTTATGATCTCCTGGGTCCCCAGGTATCAATCCTCACCTCTCCGTGGGGCTTCCCAACCCACCAGCATCTCATGACTTAAAAACTGTATTTCAAACCAGGAACACCATTTGTGAATTCTTATTTTAGAACTTTCCTTCTGTCACCCTCAGTGTCCTTTCTACTGTGTTTTAAAGATTTTTAATTTTAATTTTGCAGCTATTTTTTCCACCAAAAAATTCTTCCACGAAATTCTACAAGCTCTGTATTTATTCTGTATTTAGTGATATCACTTAGTGAACAGGATAAAAAGAGGCTTTTCTAAACAAATCACTTTTAGGATTAAGCAATCACACTTAGCCTGAGAAACAGAGATTGTGAATATAAGAAGCATTACATTTACAGTCATTTATACTTGTTCTTGGAAATTTTGCTGAGTTTCCTGAAATCATTTAAAAAAGGAAAAAAAAGATGGTATTATGGTGCTTCTAAGTCAAATGAGCAATTAATAATAATAAAAAATAATATGTTGAAACCACTAAAAATATTAAAAGAATACTGAAAAAATTAAAGTAATGCTTCAAGGTGATAAATGCACATTCCCCATTGCTTGGATGCAATACATCTTTAGTTAATTACATAATGCCTACTGTGATGCATTTCTTTGATGTTAAATCTTCTTTTCATTGTAAATAATTAGCGTAGGATTACTTGCAGGATGGATTACTATTTGCTGGCTGTTGAGTTCATTGGGCAGTGCTGTTGATTTTGTGCACTTCTGACAACAAAGTGATGTCCCTGTTCCAGTCTCATCCTGAGCAGCCCCGAGCACCTCTCCAGACACAACGAGCCCTGAAATCAGCCAGTGAACTGAACAGGACTTTGCATCTCATCAGAGCAGTTCTCAACGAGAAGTGAAAGGCCACACATGACATTAAGTCATTCTCTGGCTCTGCTGAGTGTCTCTCACATCCCAGCCAAAGGTTGGGCACTGAGGGTGATGTTTGGTGGGCTGCACTGGGAAAGCACAGCAAAGGCTGGTTCCTTTGCCTACCAACGAGAAGCAAAGGCAGGAGTGAAGATCCCCCCTTGCCAGCATCACCCCCTGGGCACGGATTGGCAGGGCTGCCCCAGCCCTGAGCCCCAGCACACAGTCAGGCTCCTCTGCAACTCTGAGCCCCAGCACACAGCCAGATTCTCTGCAACCTGCACTGCAGCCAGCCCAGCACAAACAGCTTCACACCACCAGAGAGGAGGCTGCTTGAAAGGAAAGGTACTACAAGGAGAGGATAACAGAGGGAAAAAGAAAGGGAAGGTCACGGATAGAGATGGGAACAAGACTTCTCAGGATTTAAAAAATAAGGCTGTCTTAAACAGCTGTGAAATGAAACCCCTGAGCAATCAGCCTTATTTCTGTGTCACAGCTGAGCCATCTATAGGAAATATTGTATCAGTGGTATTTGAACAAATAAAAACGAAGGGAAGTTTAATGCAAAAAGGAAGAACAGGAAATCTACGTTGCAGAATGAAGAGGGGTGGTTTTTTTATTCCTCATTCCTTTTTTATTTCTGCCCCTTTTCTTTTTATTTTTATGCAAAACACTCTTGGGCTCCACGTTCCTGCAAAGTCTCCTGGTGGGACTCCTTACCAACACCTGGCTATTCCATATACTCATGTCAGAGCAAAATTCAAGCTCAGAAACAGAAACCAAAATTGTTAAGAAGGTTTTTAAGATACTCCCTAAGAATGAGATAATCATTCATGAGAATTGATGCAATCCTTACAAGGAATAAGCTCCTGCCAAAGACTGAATTGAATCAGAGGGACAGTGCTGAAGCTGCATCCTGTTAGGAATATTCAATTGGAAAATGTTTCATACATATTTTGCATCCATTTTTCCAGTGTCTAATTGGGCTGGAGGAGTGAGATAACTCACAGCCCATTCACTGTTCTGGCAAGGCACAAGTGTAAAGAGAGATGGGAATTGTTAACAAGCCAATATTAGTCCAGTAACACGACTCCATCACTTTATTTCCATCTCTTGGAAGGATGTCACAGATTCTCATGTAGGAGATTTGTTCCTCCTTTTGCCACAGAGATTAACTCCAACCTGTGGTACCAATATTGGCTGGAAGGACTCGCCCAGGAGCTCCACTGCTGGGTTATTATCTGGGATCTATTATGTTTTACATTCCTCAGAAAATCTTTAAGCCAGATCTTTGACATTCAGCTGCCTGTAAAGACACACACCACCCGATGGGAGGCTTTGATGTGCATTTTGAGGATTAAATAATCTAGATGGAAGGCAATGTGTTTCCAGCCAAGAAGAAAACTATGGAGGAAATTTTGCCTCCTGCTGTTCAGCTCTGCTGGCAGTCAATACCTTTTAGCCTACCCTCTAAATTTGATTTCATACATATTTACAGACTATTTTTCCTCTTACTACTAATTCTTTTGAGACCAAATTAAGAACAAAGATAGCAGGAACAGGCTTCATCAAATAAAAATGTAAATATGCTGCATCTCATTTTTGGATGAAGAGCATTTATTTAAATATTTTCTCCAATGGAATATCTTTGCAGTATCATTATTGCTTGCAACTGGGAAAGTAATAGCCTTACAAGTCAGAGTAACCCACTGAGGCTTAAGCAAATTTATGAATTTAAATAATGTCGTTTACTTAAAACAAATCCTAAAATTCTCTGCATTTGTAGACAAGAAAAGAATAGTAATAATAAAACAATTAGATACTAAGGAAGAGATAATCTCCCTTCCTATATTCAGTGTGCATTGTCATACAACTCAATAGTTTTAGCTATAAAAGAAACACTGGAGAAATTACAAACTGACTTTTTTTCACATATTTTGAAAGCAACTGGAAAATCTGAAGTTAAAACTGAAAATTATGGTGCTACAAAGTGAGATTAGTCCATAACATATTTCCAATTTTCATTTTCTTAAAGGAGGTTTAAAACAGCTTATTTTTTTTTAATTAGCAGCCCACCCTTTCTGTCTGATTGACTTCACAGGTAAGTAGGCAAATATGGAAGATACAGGATGCTGCCTTGATGAAGCCAATGAAGTTACAGCAGTGACTCTGTGGAGTAAAAATCTTACCAGAAATGTTTGATCTCTTTTATTTCCCATTTAAATTCAATGAGAAAAATATTATACCCTGTCTGACTGAACGCTCTGACATTTCTCCCCTCAGTTATGACTTCAACCCACAGTCAAAGTATCCTAAAAGGATTCTGAAAAGTCATTACCAATAATTGTTGCTGTAAACAACAGAAGGTTTTATGTTTCATCATCAGCCTCATTTTTCAAAAGATATAAGACATATTTTTGTCCAGAATGACAGACTTCAGTCAAGCTCAGTACAAAAGTAATGTACAAAGGAAGGAAAGAGTAACTAGACGTATTTTTTACATATTCACCTGGCATGACATTCATCAGAAGTAATTTTGACCTCTAGATTTTCTTAATTTTCAGGTTCTTCCATCCCATCCTACCCAAAACCCTCACAGAAGCTGCCCTATGGGTTTTGTAGGACCAAAGTAGCTCAGGAGCTTTAAAACACTGTTAAACATCTTACACCATCAGCTGCTTCCCCACACATCCCCCCAGGCCCTTGTTCCCCATGCTGTGCTCCCAGAGGAACAGTCCCAGCCCTGGGGAGGCTTTAATGTCACATTTGTGCTGGACAAGTGTCCCCAGGACAGTCCCTGCCCTGGATCAGACACCCAGGGCTGTTCTGGCAGCCAGGCTGGCCACAGACACACACTCTGTTCCTGAGCAAGGTGACTTCCAGAGTCATGGATCATTTCATCCAAACAAAAGGTCAAAGCAAGAACCCACTGGATTTTCTGGGTCGCATCAAACTTCAGCTTCCTCTTCCCTGCCCAGCTCCTGAGGAGAGTGTGCAAACCCAGCTCCCTGAGCAGAGGTGGCACGATTTACGTGAGAATATGTGTGTTATCCTTGCCTGCAGGTATTTCTCCACAGAAGAATATATTAGGGCCTGCTGCCTTGTATCATCTTCTTTTGAGAAACTGAATCACAGTTGTGCTGCTTCTAAAGTGTCAGATGTTCACAAGGCAATATTAAACTGATATGTGTTTGTTACATAGCATATAGATACTCTTTGTTGACGTCTCATGATATTTCTATATAGGGCAAGATAAAATCTACTTGAAAGAAGAGCAAATACGTTAAATGTTTTTCCTCAAGAAAACTCCTGCAGAGAGGAAGGAGAGATTAATCTCTTTGTAAGTGCTGGCAACGTTTCAGAAATGTCTCTACAAAGAACTGTGACAAGTTTAGCAGTGACACTATGTGGAATAGTGAGGAGACCAAACACGAAGCTGAAGAGCCAAACTTGCCCATTGAGCCTCTGTGTCCATCCCCCAGTGAGGTGTGTGAGGTTCCAACACAGCCCCTGGGCAGTGGGAGTTCCCTGTCCATGGGGCTGTTCCTCTGAGCCTGCAGGAGGATCCCAAATATTCTCAGCTCAGGTTTGACCCCTATGGCTTCACTTCAGTTCTCTGTTTCTCCATTTGTTAGCATCTGATTCACAATAGAGAAGTTGTTTGTTAGTTCTGACCAGGCACAGAGACAATACACAAAATATTTCAATTTATTTAGTTGAACAAGCAGAACCCTGAAAAAAATAGATCTTTTATTTCCAGTGCAAATACTTGTCCTCATCAATTCAGGGATGCTTTCCACGAGAGTTTGCAGATACATCTTTTAAATTCACAAACCCTGCGTGCCAGCCTGGGAGAGCTGTTTGTGCCCAGGGGCTGCAGGGCACTGGGAACATGGGAATGTGTCCCTGCCTTGGATTCCTTGGCAGTTCCCACACCAACAGCTCGGCATTTCCTCTGCCAGGCTCCAGGGGCACAGAAACACCAACAGTTCACTCATCTTGGGGAAATTCTCAAATTTTTCTCATGTCCTGGAGACAGGAGCACACACCCAGAAGGTCTGTGGTGTGATAATAATAACAACCTAAATCTAGGAAAGGAAAAAAATATTATGTTCTAATAAGGAAAACAAAAAAAAGAGATTAACAGAAAGATTTAAGATGAGCTTTAAAAGAAAGTATTTCTTGTGAATTGTTTTTCTTTAAGGGCCTGGTTGTGACTTCTGCAGATAAAATATTGTCATGCCAGTAAGTGTTTTCTTAGAATGATGTCATAGAATTTTTGAGAATTAAAAAAAAAAAACAAACTTTTTCTCATCTGCAAGATTATATTCAAGAGAGATGTTTTGCAAATTCTCCTGCAAGGACAGTATACATCAGAATTATACAAATGAATGTTTTCACAATCTCAGAGGATTCACCACTGTAATTAAAAGGTGAATTTTTCACTTTTATTTTGTTATTCTTGTCTCCTGGGTCTGATTTATAACTTTTGTTATACAATTATATTCATTTATTTCTTTGTACCATGTTGTATGTTATTTCAAAAGTAACATCTAGGGTGTCCTTGCTTTAAAATGTAGATTTAGCCTCTCTGGATGAAACTTGGTAGAACATCCGTGTTTGAAAGTATGAAAAATTACACATTTTCTGAGTGAACCAGGCTGAGTGCTCACATTATACTGTCTCTAAGAGAAAATTAAAGTGCTGCTGATAGCTGAGGGACTGGATGGCTCAAGGGAATCAGAGTGTGACACAGCCTTTCATCTGATGAAAACCAGCATGAATTTAGCCCATGCTGATAATGACCAAAAGTCATTATCATTTGTTCAGTAATTTATTTAAAATGAGTTAGGGGTCTGGCTCACGTCTTGGTGGCAAAGAGGCCAAATTAGAACTGAGCAAATAATGAAGAAATGTCTCTGGAAAAATTATTTCACATCTTTAAATTAGTATGCTTAAACTTCTTTCTGTTTATTACCTTCTTAATATTTTAACAAACAGGTCTAGGAGGACGGATGTTTGTGAATTTAAAAGATGTATCTGCAAACTCTCGTGGAAAGCAAATCCTGAATTGATGAGGACAAGTATTTGCACTGGAAATAAAAGATCTATTTTTCAGGGTTCTGCTTATTCAACTAAATAAATTGAAATATTTTGTGTATTGTCTCTGTGCCTGGTCAGAACTAACAAACAACTTCTCTATTGTGAATCAGATGCTAACAAATGAAGTGCTTTGCAGAAAGCTACAGAATCACAGTTATTTACAGAAAAAAAAAAAAAACAAACAAAACCATCCCACAAGTTATATGGAGTTAAGCAAAAGTAACCAAACAAAAACTGCAGAGCCACAAAACTCTGAGCAGAACTGTGAGAAAGGAAGATTATATCACATTTAACACGCGCCTTTACAGTTTCCAAGCATCTCCATCACCCCCAGGTGTCTCTCTGACTGCCCAGGACAGAAGGTGAGCACTGCACTGCCTGGAGATCATTTATTCTCATGATGGGAGACCTTGTGGCAGCAAGGTTTGAACGTGTACCAGGATCTGGTAAGCAGGGGGGGGATAAGGGATTCACACAATCACTGAGCTCCACAGAGGACCTGAACATCATCTTGTCCAACCCAGCCTGCACTGGGTCATGGATTAATTCCCTCCTAGTTGCAGGGCCTTACATTTACCTTCTTTGGACTTTGTGAGGTTTCTATTGCTCCATTTCTCCAGGCTGCCAAGGGCTCTCTGAAGGACAGCACAACCTCCTGCAGGATCAGCTGCTCCTCCCAGTTTCATCCTGGCTGCAACACCATTTTGGATTCTCTTCAACAGATCTTCCAATTTCCAAAAGAATGTGATCAAACTATGGTGAAACTACAGCAAATGGAGAGTCAGCCTCTGAAAGCTGGAGGACTCCTGCTGCAAAGCAGGAGACAAGGAGAACTTTGTGGTATAACTACAGTAATGAGCTGATGGCCTTCCACGTGTAAACACACAAACCAGACTCCAATTGCACTCCTTTTTTGATCCCAAAGGTATTCTGACCTATGGAGTGCCCCTAAAGGCACACAAGAGAAAGCTGCCAAGACAATGAACAGCAGTGCTTTGGTTTCCCTCTTGGCTGGGGTTCCTGCTCCCCTGGGAACAGCAGGACTCTGGGAAACACCAACTGCACAAAACTATGGCAAAACTGCAGGCAAAGGGGAGCACTGCTGGCAATTGTGTTTCTGTGGGACTGGCAATATGGCACAAGTCACCAGGAAGGTCTCCTCACTGAGAAACACCATATTTAACTGGAATAAATAGTATTACCTCTGATTTACATCAGCAAGTCCGAGAGGAGAAAAACATCTGGAAGAGCTCACCTTGAGAGGAGCCATAAGCTTATTTCTACTGTTGATAAACAGAATGTCAGCAACAACAACCACCAGCTTCCACTGTTAAATGTGTTCCTCTTCGTGCCACAGGGAAAAATGGTGCTTAAGGCAGAACAATCACACCTCAATTGGCCTTAAGCTAAAATGACACCGTAAATAAACAGTGTGAGAAACAGTAATAATGACAGCAATGAAAACAGATATAAAAACCAAGAACCAAAGTAGAACTGTTGCAAAGTAACATATCTTCAAACTTACAAAACTAGCTGGGACATTTAAAGATCCATTCAGAATAATAAAGAGAAAAATGGCGAATGAAAATCTATTACAACGCTTGAAATTGTCCTTTTGACCTTTATTTAAATTAGCAAAAGTTGCATGTTCATACCCGATGGCAAAATATAGTCCTTTTCTAGCAAAACATGGAAGTTTGGTATTAATACAGAGCATGTAATATTAAAAGAGTCATCTATTATAAAATCTAAGTCATGACTATACTGCCAAGTACTGAGCTTAGCAAAGAAATACTAATTCTGGCTAAATTGGTCCAAAACCCAATAAAACTACTCAATGAAAATTTGGGTGAATTGTTCATTTGCAGACTAGTAGCTACAATAAAGGAGACGATGTCTTCACTTGTTGAAAGTAATATCCATGTAAGTTCTGAACACAAGCATCCTCTAACAATAAACCAAATGAGCTCTTAATATAAAATATGTCTTCCTTCTCTGAAAATCTGTATAGCAAATACAGCCCCAGGGAACTTTTAACAAAATGTTATAAAACTGAAAACTGACATTAATAGGAAGTCCTGATATATCCTTAGTGACAATGAGTTAATTCTCCTGCCACTGCACAAGGAAACACCAATTGGCTCCAATTTGCTTGAGTGGATTTGCTCCCATCAGTGACAGAGCAAGGAGGCCCAGGCCTGCTGAGACATCCCCATGACAGGCAGAGTGAGCAGAGGGGATTGGCTGCAGCTGAAATCTGTGAGCCCTCAGCATCACTCAGGCTGAGCCCAGGGGATGGAGAGGGGCAGTGCTGTGCTCAGGGAGCTCCCTGGAGCCCACGAGCTCCATCAGTGGGGTGACACCCAGGGCTCTGCCTTCCCCTGCACACCAACCTCCCCCTCCCTCTGGGCACGTCATTCCACAAAGACTCCAGTGTCTCCCCAGTCCTTAATTATTGTTGTGCCTTTCACACAGCTCTCTTTTCTGTCTGCCCAAATGCACTTCATTTTCTCACAGCTTTGCCTCCTTCTTCCTTCCCCCATCCCCTGAGATCCCCTTTGCTCCCTGCACAGCAGGGCTGGGGTGGGACAGTCCTCCTGGAACATCTGCCCACAGCAGCCCAAAGTCAATCTGTCCACCCTGTTCCTTCATCTCTCCTCCAGCATGACTGCCTTCTGAAGGGAAGGAGGAGGTCCTGCAGTCCTTCTGGGCAAAGCTTGCAAGGGGAAATGCAACCTGCCCCTTTACCGTGATGTTCTGACCAAGAGCAGAGATGTGCACCAAGAGAAGGTGCAAGGAGGAATTTACACTGCACTGGATATATGTGATTAATTTTATACTGAATCAAACTTAATGTTACAATCGATTTTTTTCTTCAGCTCAGGATTGAAAGCCTATTATAATACTACTTATCAATAGGGAATGTTAATTCACACTTTGAATTGTGTCTAAAATGGGGATTTAATTTAGATTTACTAGGACAGCAATTGCATGTTAATTAAATAGCAATTGATTACTAAAATATTTTTACTGAGATTTAACAGCTCTACTACATAAAAGAATTTGCTAAATTACTGTCCAAATTGTATTTTTAGATGCACTGCAGTGAATTCAGTGAGGTTGCACTGATGAAAATGAAAACAAAATAGTCATTTTCTCTTGAGGTAGTGTTTATTTAACACACAGGAACTCACTGAGATGAAATCCAGTGCTTAGCTACAGATATTTGGGACAGTTAAATTGTTAAGGAATATTATTATGTCATATGTTTTGAAGCTGTAAAACGTGATAGCAAATGTTCAGTAGCATTTATGAATGGACAAAATAGTCTTTAGTTCAGAGAGGTATCAGGTGCTGTCGATGCCTCAGTACACAAGTCTGGCAGCAGACACACAAGGTATAAATTAAGGTGATATATTACAATCCATGCTATTAGAGCTGTGCTACACTTAGTTAACAACAGAAGGGCAAGATGAAGTCCCACAGCTGAATTAGCAGTGCCCTGTCAGAAGCCAATCCTGTAAGGGTAGATGATTTCTCTGTGTTTTTCCATCACTGTTAAAGAGGTTGGCACTTCCAAGGAGGAGAAAAGCAAACTTCTTAAAAGTCTTGACTAGCCACACAGTGAGAGCATGACTGTGAATTTTTTGGCCACTTTTATATGGTCTTAGATTCTCACCCAGTTCTCTCCCCTTAGGATAGTTCTCTTCAGCAACACAATGAACTGATTTCTCCAGTGTGCATGGGTAGAATTCCCCTTTCTCATGATGATTCCTTGGACTTTTTTTTTTTTTTAAATGTTGTTCTAACCACTCACATTCAGCTTTCAATCCCTGATTTCAGTGTTTTATCACCCCTGTTCATGCCCTATTTTATATGCTGCCTTTCAGCACTTCCAATTCTTCCTGGTCTATGGAGCACCAGCAGAAATTTCAGCAACACTGCTCATTACCATTTTTGCTTTCCATCCTTCATGAACCAGAAATATAATCCTTGGACCCATCCCAAGCCTTGTGATATCAGATAAATCACCATTTTCTTTGGTGCAAGGACTTCCATTTCTTATTTTGTTTGAAAAATGAAGTTCTTTGGCAGTTAGATCCGCTAATTTTTTCTCCCCTACACACTCCCATAAACAAAAGCTCATGGATCACAGAGGCAGAGTAATTCTCTGGATGTCATCCCCAGCTCACCCAGTGCAAACTCCCATTTTGGGGGGTGGAGGAAAGCTAAATCCCACTGTCACACCCAGGCCCAAGCTGCATTTTAAATCCATATCCTTTCTTTCATCAAACACTGGATCTGTGTCAGACAGACACACCTTTATCCTCCTGCCTTCATGGCAAAGTGCCCATGTGCAGGGAACTCCAAACCCTCCTGTCAGTACCAGCCTCTGCCTACATTTTTATCCACAGCTGAGCTGACTGACAAAAAACCCCTGGTGATGCCCCAGAGCCTGAGGACTCACTGCAGGTCCCACCAAACACGGCCTCAGGCACGCCCAGGCTCTGGGAATGGGGCATTTGTTCACAGTGCCCTCATTAACCAGCTCCAGCTCATATTCCTCCTCCTTTTAATGCCATTCCAAAGCAGGTCCTGCCTGAAACACGACCTTCTCCCTTCTCTTTCAATCCTCCACCTGAACCTACAAATGAAACTCTCCTGCAATGTAAGCTCATGATCTTAGAATAAATGTTATTTTGGTTTTGTATTTTGCTAATGTTCTTAAAGAAAAGTTGCAAAATTTAGCCACTTAATTTCTTAAAGTGAAATATTCCAGAACCACATTAAGCAAAAACATACACTTCACTGCTTCTTCTGAACTTGTGTATTATAAACCAGATAAAAAAGATTCAATTACTTACTCTCCATAAAAGTACTTAATTTATCCTGAGGGCAAGGGGACAGCTTGAGTGCAGCTGTACAATGTTTTGCTGTGATTTTCATTACTACTTCTACCTGCCAGGCACAGGCTACTCGGTCTTCCTGGGAAACTCAAACATTCCAAATACGAACCAAATACAAGCTGATGTTACTTTTATCCCCATTTCCCGTTCCCCTGCATTCACACTTGTGTGACTGATTTGCGTGTGAAACGGTTTCCAAGTTTTCAAGCAAAAAGCAGTTAAGAAACAAAATATTTATACTCCTCTAACTCGTGCTTCCTGCCTGGCCAGATCCAATACAGATGCAAAGTCACTGGTCTGCAAGAGCCTTCCACAGATCTATAATAAAATAATTAAATTAGTGAGTTGTGTTTAGATCAGAGATTCTTGGCTGCCAGCTCCTAAGAACTTGGGGAATTCAGAACCACAGAAGGATCATTTGGAGTCCATTTGGCAGAAACGTCAGAAACTCGCTGCTCCTGGGAACATCCTTTTCCAATAACATTTATAGCTCTAGATGGAAGTGAAAAGCACCATATGTTAAGAGTTTCCTGCAAAGCTTCCTGGTAAGAGAGGAAATAAATTCAACTTGTCACATCTGCTCGTGGGCCAGTCAAGTAGGATTTTATCACAGCTTTAAGTGGTTTACAAAACTGTCCTGTTATCGACTGAGGGGAGCTTTACTTCTCAAGGCTTTTTTTCAACATGCATGTTTATATAATCTCCACCATTAAATGATTCATTTGTCAGTGGAATTCAGTCCCATGTATTATTATTTATCTCTAAACAGCACAGATTACTCTGTTACTCAGCCAACAGCACCAGTTCTGTTGGAGGCCAGTTTGCATCGTTCAGCTGAACCAAACTAAGCAGTCCTGCTCTGCCCTGCGTGCTTTTAACCCCACTCTGTGTGTCACATCAAACTTTCCTCTGTAAAATACATTTAATTAGACAAAAGTCAAGTTTCTAATCTATTCAGCAATCCCAGGTCCTAAGCACTGTCAGTGCAGTGCAAACAGCTGGCTCCAAATTCCCGGGGAGCCACGGATCCCAAAGAAAATATTCTGAACCAACACATATTGTCTCTGCAGTTGCTCAAGAAATCATTACTCCCCTTTACAGAGGGCAGCAAATTTTCGTGTGAAGTGCAAGAATAGCACAAAGCAAGGCAGGGGTATTCTGTGGCAGGACTGTCTACAGAGTTCACAGGGCTGTAAAATCAAACTCCACACGCACTTTCTGGCACCTTGTCCTTTCCTCAGTGCCCTCAGTGGGAATTCTGCCCCTGACTAAACAAGAGGAGGGTTGGGCCCAAACCACGCAGCTATTTGCCAAAATAACCAAGGCACAGGAAGTTTCTCCCCAAAAGGTAGATGTGTTTCAGAATTCCAGATGCCTGCCCGGAGCTGATCTCATTTACACAGCCTGGGCCAAGCACTGCTCCTGCCCTGCACACGGAGGGCCTGCATGGAAATGGGAATGTGGGAATGTGCTGCTGCTCCAGGGCAGTGCAGACACGTCCCCCAGAGCCCATCCATTCCACTCCATCAGCACAAAAGAGAGTGCAAGGAACACATCACATTACATCCAATATTCATGCAATTATTGAAGAACACTGTATGTATTACATTTGCAAACTGTCCATAATAATTTAATTTTCTCTCCTCAATTTATAATATGTTAATTAGGCATGAAATTAAATGCTTTTTAACATACAACTGATTATGCTATAATGTACCCAACAAAGATTGATTACTGAATAATAAATCATCATTTGCATAAATATTTATATAATTTATTTTTTAAAATTCCATACTGCATAAACAGATAACATGGGAAAATGACAAGCCCTATGACAGACATTGTACTTTGCTTTTTAGTGATCTTTCTTCTTGAGACTTGTCAAGACTTCACCATAAATTAGGGAAACAAATTGTACTCCATCCAATACGGAGCACTTCATAAAAATACAGTGTGTTATTCCTAACATGCACCAAAACCCAGAAATCTTGCCAAAAGAGAAGAAATTTACACTTTAATTACAATGTAATGTATATTAGCTTTACCCAATATGGAATTTTCCCTAAAAACTGATGTCACATTTGGGATCCATCCTTGCACTTGCTCATACCAACGGTAAAATCTCTTCTTTCTGGCCTTGTATCCATCACTATCATATCTGACACTCCCAAAACTGTCCTGCAATTATTTAGGTCTCTCTTTAGGTTTCTCTGTGACAGAATTACAGCTGTACTCATTACTTTACCAGGGAGTTAACAGTGGAGAGTTTGTGTTTACAAGACATCAAGGATAATTGCAGTGAGTAAAAATCTAAAGGAACTCCATTAACAGAGGCACCAAGAACTTGTTCAGCAGATTTCCCAGCAATTCTTGCCCCAGTCTCCTGCCTGGGAGCAAGAGTCAGTTTTTTATGGACTATTTGTCCTTGAGGAGCTTTCCACCAGAAACAGCTCAGATCCCTCCTCCCTCCTCCATGGAGTGCCTGCTCCAAAGCTGACTGAGGTAGATGGAAAGACTCCCAAGACCTCACAAGCTTTGGATCAGGCTCCCATTTTGCACAACATTCTCATAAACCAAAGATCATTTACAGGACAGTCCCAGCCTGGGCTCTGATCTGCCCACGTTGAGTGGGAAGAGAGACTCCAATGTGATTTCAGTGGGAAAGAAAAGACAAACCACATGGAACTGGATAAATGCCTCTACCTTAGCTAACTTTATGCTTCTCATTGGCCTATTTAGAAATGTCAAAGGTGTTAAAAAAAACCCTTATTCAAAAAATGCAATCAAAACAACGGAGTCAGTTTTTCTGGACACGCTGACTTGCTGCTTACAAGGAGCAAGAAAGGCTCTGGGATAAATCACATGGGCCAGAACACAGAAGTATCTTGTAAAAACAAAAATGAAAACTATTATGAGAAAACTGCAACAGTTTTTTTCCCCATACCTGCTTAAAAATCCCCAGCCAGCCAGCGGGAAGTCCCAAGGAGACACATTCTACCCAGGGAACAAGAGTGAGATGGAGCCCAGCTCTGGTTCACTGCTGCAGGCTGCTGTGCTCCTCCTGAGAAACACTCAGCCCTGCACAGAAACCAGTGGGAGCTTCAGTGACTCACACTGTTAGAGCAGCAGATTTTTGGATATTAATGTGGATTATGTTTAAAAAGTCTGTTTCCTTGCCCAGAAATGCTGTGATGGATTTGCTCTCCGGGAAGTTTTCAGGAAGCACTCATCATTAGTGGAAGGACACGGTATAATATCAGCTTTTTTGAAAAGTTTTGAGATGGTACTTCTCCTGGCTACTGCAACCATACATCTGAGAAAGGAGGAGGAGTCCCTGCACAGCTGAGAGCTCTTGGGAGAGAGAAGCCTGATGGCTTCCCAAGTGCTCCTCCTGGGCTCCTCCCAGGAACTGCACAGAAAATGCCACAAAACTGAGCCTTCCAGGGCTCTGCAGAGCCATATTTTTCTTCCTCTCTTCTACTCCTTCCCACTCCTCTTTCTCATTCTCAACTAGCTTCTCCTTTTTGTTTTCAAGGTACCAGGTAGGAGGGTTTTGTTTTCAGGAGCAATGCTCCCTTCCTAAGGATTCCATCACAAGTGAGAGCACCAGACCACCCCTGTCTGCAAAACCACACTGCACCTCTCATCATCTGGGTTTGGCACCAGCTTCAAACTCCATTTCTTACAAAGGCACAAAACTCTCTGCAAGCTGCAATCTCTCAGGTACAACCTGGTAATGCTCCTCAATACCCTGAATTCTTAGAGCTTTCTGCCATGATCTCAGAATGCTCAGAGGTATCAATATTCCTCCTGCACACAGAAAACCTGGGACACAAGCACATGAAATGACTCAGAGTGCAGACCCAGCCGGTGACAAAGCTGCACACAGGCCACACAGCTGACAATCCACTGGAGCTTCTGATATTCCTGATGTAACCAGATCTTTCCTTCCTTCCTCACAAAATTTGACCGACCACCTCATTCTTTCTGGTTCACCTTAAAAATCGCGGCATATCTTCCTTTTTTAAAGATTTTTTTGGAGCTGTTGGAAGCTGTCCTTCACTGCATTCCCTCCCCCAGCCCTCCATCTGCTGCAGCAGCCCCTCAGCTGGGTACCAGGGGGGCAGAGCCCTGCCCTCTGTGCCCTCTGTGCCCTGTCCTGCACCACCAGCACTTGTGCCCTTCTGCAGCCCCTCCTGCCTGACACACTGGGAAAGGGATACAGGATGTTACACGAGGTGTACTGAAATGCTTTATTATTAAATACTTTAAATTAATCATGTGTGATAGTTAATTATTCATTCAAACAAACCATGAAAAATAGGGGCTGCAGCAATTTCCTCTCTCCAGTATCAGATTGCTACTAAATGTATGGCACAATAAAACACTCAAATTAAAACTTCCTGATGTGACACCAAATTACTAAATACCCGAACTGCTGAAAAATTAGGAGTATAACCCTTGCACAACATATTTATTATATTCATGTCCTACTTAAAACTGCATCTTATTTGGAAGAAAAGAATATTCATGATCTCTCTTCTACAGATTGAAAAGGAAGTTTCTTGATTTGCCTCAAACTTTTGAACAGCAACATAAGCAAACCTTAAGGAAGGCACGACATGTGCAAGCAGTTGGTGGTGTATGGTGAGATTAAATAATTACATAGCAGAATGTAACCTCTTGAAGCAAGTCTTTCCCACCTGAGCAACTTAATTTTTATTATTCATAATTATTTAGAGTGCCCTTCACCAACATTGACAAAGAGCAAAAGTTCACTGCCTCAAAGAACTTCAAAATTAAAATCTTATTACATCCTCCCTGTGACAAGGCCCGTGCTGGTGGGACCAGTCCCTGGAATAAGCAACACACAAGACATGAAGAATTTTGTAGGAAAAAACCCTGGAAGAATAAAGGAAAACCAAAACAAGTAAGAGAGAAGCCTCTAAAAGAGATGAAGGTTAAGATACAAAATTCAGCCCAATCAAAACATGGTACATGCCCTGTTGGCTCTGCAATGCTCTTTTTCTATGCTCTCACACCTCTCAGGCTCAGGCAGAGCAGCCTCTCCTGCCCCTCCCTAACAACCACCAAAGCCATTAAAAAACAAACAAAAAATGCCAGAGAGAAAAAAACAGGATAGAAAAGATGAAAGAACCCAAATCCCAATCTTATTTTTATTTACGATTTTGTTGTAATTTTGTCATACTCACTCTGCTGTATTAGTTTACCTCCTGTATAATTCCTAAAGCCCTCACAAAATGTAAACATAAGACTTTTGACTGGACTTAATGATCCTATTTTGCAGTGCCTGGCTCCTGGCAGAGATATCATTATGGTGTATATTCCTGAAGACTCGGTGCAACGATCAAAGCTCTCTGGAAGTGCAGGGATCAATGAGGAGCTGTTTGTCTGTCAATCCTGCCAGAGACCAGAGTGCCCAAGCCCAGCAGGGCAGCAGGAGAGCACACACCCTGCCAGCTCAGGGACCTGCAGCCTGCTCCTGGCCTCTCCAAGGCAATAATATTTTGCCAGTGTTATTTCTTTTCTTACTATAAAAAGAGATCTGTCTCCTGTGAACCCATTTGTTAGATTGCAATTTACAGCTTTAACCTTTCATTAGTCTCTATCCACTTTCATTAAAGCCACTAATTTGACAGGTGAGTGACTTCTCTTTGAGAGGTTTGTCCTTTCCTTCGCACGGGGATTGTTTTCCCCTCTCCCATCAGCTCTGGGTGTCAGCAGTGGGTGTCATCAGTGCTGCTCTGCTGACAGGAGGGAGAACAGGAGAGTGCCTGGCCAAGGTCTGAGAGGTGTCAGGAGATCACACACACAGATGGACTTCAATACTGGCCACCTTTCCACCACATTCCTGCAGCCTCTGCTCTTCCTCCCTCCTCTGCCCCTCCAGTAACAGCCCAGCCACCCTCCTTCTGTTGGTGAGATATTCCTGACAGCATCTCTGAATCTTTTCCCCTTGTGTATCCTTCTTCTAGACTTTCTCCTGCTTTGATTCTCCTTTGCTTTCTTCTGTTTCATCTTTTCTCTAGTCAGGTCTCCTATTATTTGTTTCATCTTTTGTTGCTCTTTTTCCACTGTACAGTTGCTCTTTCTCTGGGCTGCTGACTTCACTTACTTTTTTTTTTTCCAATTTTGAAACCATTCTTAGAAAACTCTTTCTTCTACCTCATTTTTTTCCCTCCCCCACCCCCAACAGCTTTTCCAATCTTTCCCTAAAGCACAGCAAAATAAACAAATTAGAGAATTTTGTTAATTTAATCTAGCACCTCCTCAGTGTTGTTTTTTTTCTTGATCATCCTGCTCCCTCTTGCTTTTCTTCAAGCAAGGATAGACAAGTTTTGATGGTCAAGGGCAAAGAGAGAGGAAAAGATCAGGAACACACTCCTATGAAGCTCTCATGATTCTTGCTGGAGCCATTTGCTAATTTTTGTATCTATTATTTATTTGGTTGTTGCTGCCATAACAGGAGCCTTCTCCTCTAGGCCTCCAAAAGAGCCAGATACAGCTTTTCACTGTTCCCTATCATTTTATGGCTCTTCAGGTTTTTTATAGTAATAATCCGGAAACACATTCTGCCCAGAGCTGTTTGTGAGCTCCCCTCTCCCCACCCCTCCCACTTCTGTGAGCATCATTTGACTTTTTCACTGTCAAAGCTTGTGACACTGTACCTGAGAAACACCACTCAGCATCTCTACCCTGCAAGACCTGTGAGAGAAAAGGGAAGAGATGCTCCTGGGAGCATTTCTGTCCCCTGAACAGCAGTACAGAGAACTCCTCAGAGCCCTCAGGCTTCTCCCTCCATCCCACCGTGGGTGGGAACAGCCAAGGCACAGGAGCTGCTGGGAACTGGCACGAGGGGGGCAGAGAGGAAGGGCTGCCATCAAAAGGGAAAGACCAGAAAACATAAAATCAGAACATCATGCAGAGCACCAGGCCGGGCAATCACGAGGAATGGAGTGAAAAAGATGGGAGAGGTGGGAGGTAAGACATTTTAGCTCCCATCTACACAGCAAATTTCCTCAGATTACTCATAATACAGGAAATTATACATAATTCTCCTCGAAGTTGTTGACAGTAAAGGTATTTCTACCTCAACAATGTGGTTTGCTCTCGACAGACAACAATGTGTAGTGAAAGTTTTTAGCTATGATTCATAAAAACATAGTACAGTGTATATAGGTACACTATAGGTACACTGTAGGTACACAACAACCTTTTCAAAAAAACCCCATAAGCTCTTCCTAAGAACATGCACTCACATCTGTAGTTAGAGGCAATGCATTTTTTTTCTCTAGTTTTATATATATATATATATATATATATATATATGTTCTTTCAGCTGGAAGAGTGAAGTCTTGGACAAAGCAGCAGAGAAAATCAAAAGCAAAGCTCAGAACAGAGAGCAGCATCCTCCTTGCAAAGTCTTGCTCTGAGCACCACTCAAACTTCTTCAGAAAAGGCATTTTGAAGAAAATACTGAAGCTGTAGCAGACATTAACACAACTGGATGAGGAGCATCAGGGAGATCCTGAAATGTGAGTGGGATGAGAGACATGACAAAGACAATTTGTTGATATTTACTTGATAATTTCTGGATAAAATTTTTCTCAAAACTAAAGGTTTAGGCACTTTGAATCTTAACTAAGTGTTTCTCCACCTGGGAAAATTAAGTTTCCCAAAGCAGACAAGCCCTGATGAGAGCAGTCTCAGGCTGTGGTGGTGCCAGAAGAGCAGCCTACAACAAAACACTACTGAGACTCATGGCAAGAACACCAGGAAGATGCTTCACTTAATATTTAACAACCCCCTTCTCTACTAGATTTTGTAGATCCGTTTTTTAACAATCTGATTTGGAGAATTCAGCTACAGGCTGATGAGATTCACTTCCTATATCCACAAACAACCTAAGAAATGAAATATGGTGCTCTGCACTTCACTACAGCCTTGAGCAGATAATCCTAAATGATTGAAATAAGAACAGTGAGAACAATCTTCAACTAAATTAGTAAAGGAACTTTATGATTCATGCTGCCATTGCTTCTTTTCTAAGGAGAATAAGGTTTTATTTTATTTTTAAATGATCAATTAAGGAAAAGTTGACTGGTGACAAGAACTCTTCTAATTACTAAGTTTTCACAGTGTTAAATACTTTAACTTAAATCAACCAGCATTTAGCAAACTACTGCTCCCCCCTTTTCCCCCTCCATATACACACTTTTTTCTTCCTAAAAGCCCTCCACTGAATTAGCTGTTAGGTGCTAATTGCAAATGATTAAGCACTCACCAGTCTTACACTTCTTGCTTTAATATTAATGTGATGTATTAGCATGGAACATAGCTTGTATTAATATTATAAATGGAAGCCTGCATGGATCACTGCCTACTGTTTTGCATTACAAGGAGCGTGCAGATAAAGAAAAAAGTCCAATTTAGACCAGAAAAAGCCTAGTACACCATATATTTCTGTTGGCAACAAAGAAGTAAAAGGACCAAAGAAAATAAAGTTAAATACTATCTATTTATATAAACAGCATATCATTTTTTCCATAACCAGCAGCAGCAAACATACAAAAAGATAAATTTTTCTCATCTATCTCTGAAATAACTTGAATAGATGAAGCTAAAGTTAAATTCAAATAACTCCATTAAGCAGAGCCACGCCACAGAGAAATATCTTTTCTGCCTTGCTCTACAGAGTTAACAAAGGGTTTTTCTGTGTACATCAGGTTCAAGGATTACACTCCACTCAAACATCTTAACTTGTGCTTTCCCGTTCACAGGATGCCAAAGAGTACTTAGTGTGGTTTCAAAGTATGTATATATGTAATTATTTATCCTTTCCCCATTTCTTTACCCACTTTGGGCACATAAAACAGGACTGTGAGTACCCACAGCTTAACCAGCCTGCCCTGTGTTCATTACACAAAATACCCTGTGTGCTGAAACTGCATCAAACCTGTTAGAGAGGAGAAACATTGGCTTCATTCCTCATGTTTGGATGATGGGCAAATGAAAGCCCTCTGCACACACACTGTGTTGGTTCTAAACACAAACACCTTCTACAAATCCCTGCATTTTCTCAGGAGCCTAAAGGGTCTCCTCCAAGATGAGATTTTTAATGCTAGTTATTGGAGAAGTATGGAAAATATGACATGCACACTCCAAAAAAATGACAGGGTTCCTCCTCTGGAAAACACAATACATCTTTTTTAGCTTTTCTCTTGAAGTTGGTTAAGAGAAAAAGCTTGTGGAAGGAAGAGAAATTATTTATACAGTATTCTTATAAATAAGTTGGAAGGATCAATACAAATGCAACTTTAGAAAGAGAAAGCCTGAGAGCAGGAACATGAAACCAGCAGCAGAATCCTGGGATAGTTTTGCCACTCCAACAGCAGCAGGAATGCACAGCAGCAGCTGGGGAAGGAGTGATGTCAAAGCCCCAAGTCTGGATGTCCCACACACACACCCCATCCCTGCTCCTGCCACAGTCCCACCCAGAGCACAAGGAGGACCCAGCCCAGCCACATCCCCCTGTGGAACAGGGACACCACCACTCCTCAACCCCCTCCTGGGAGCAGCTGGAGCTCCAGGAGCCCCCCCTCACTCAAAAACTGTGCCTGGTTCCAGGGGCATCACCACAGACACAGCAGCAGCAAGAAGGGAGTGGGCTAAAGCAGCAAACCCAGGCCCCACAGAGCCAAGGAGCAGGAAGGACCCTCCTCTTTCAACAATAAAAACAGGGTTTATTATTCTTTAATTATTAACAGATTTAATAAGGGATGGTGAAGATGTGCCTCTAATTGGCCTAATGAATATTTTGTTTTTATTTTGCTCTCTATTTTATGCCATTTCAGAAGAGCAACAGCATTGGCCTACTGCAACTTTGCCATTTAATGATTTCTGCTGCCATCATCCCAAAGCACCTTTAGCACAGGGAGACTGTTGGCCCCTTATTCCTTATTCCCCACCAGCCACCTGAGAGAGAGACACGAGCTGACTGGATTATCCATTGCCACAGAGGGATGCTGGGATGAGTTCAGGATTGTTAACCCAGTTCACTGAATCCTACTGGTTCACTCTTCCCTCACACAAACTGACACACACTGTCCATCTGCAGGGATGGAAACACACCTTACACACACAGCAGACAGCCAGATTTTTCTGAGATGGAAAATTGTTGAAATTTCCTGTGAAAAGAGGAGTAAAGGGTTGTTCAGCTTTTGCTTCTTCATTTGTCCAAGGGCTAAATTTATGGAGATATATACATGTATGTGTGTGTGTGTGTATTTATATATATATATACATAAAAATATATATTTTTTTTTTTTTAAGAAGGAACCACAGAAAAATAGTCATTAGGTTTTTAAAAACAGTATCAGATTACATGGGTTCTGATACAAGGCTGGAATCAAGTTAAGATTGCTCTCTAGACCTTTAATTCCAGCTCTTAAATTATTGAATTTACAACCTTGATAATGCTTGAGTTTTTCAATGTATGGTTTTGTTATGATTGTATATACATAGAACCATTACAGAAATTCAGTGTTTGCCCATATTTGTCACACACTGCCACAGATGTTCCTTAGTCTTCTGCTCATAGAATTGGAAATAAAACTATTGCTAAGAATATAATTTTCAATAGCAACTACTTGCTACCAGAATCCTTGGAGTAAATACTGCCATTCCTGCCCCTGAATCAACAAGACTGAACAGTTGTTTCAAGTGAGCTCCATCTCTGATTATTATTCAACTCAGCTTTAATTTCTAATGCAGGACAGGAAAATGCAAGAGCAGGTTCCCATCTCCAGTGAGGGCTGTCCTCTGGGAATTGTGTGCTTCTCACTAGCAGGGACTAAATCCTCTTTGAAGCTGCAAGACAACCACTTATTCCTTAGTGCCTTCTATAAAAACCAGTGCTGAGCATCACCCAGACACCACCTTCCCCATGTGCCACAGCTCACCCACACAGGATTCTGCCACAGCTCCCTCATTTCTGTCATTTCTGTTCCCTGCTGCTCCAAAGTGACTCGGGATAATTGGCGCTGGAATTCTGCTACCATGAACTCTGGGACTGAATTTGTTTTGATTAATGAATGTTCCTGTTGCACAATGACTGCCCATGCAAGTATTCACCCTTCAGAAACACTACTGAGGCTCTGAAAATGAATGTTTGGAAAGAATTCAAAACAAAGGAAAAAAATAACAATGAGCAGCAGACACAAGAACTCTTGTGGTAGCAGGAGAACCACAGGAAGCAGTGGGTTGGTGTTTGGATACATTCACTACTCTGTTCAAGGACTGTGCTGTTACTTTGTATTAGATTTCAATTTCTGCTGAACTTCCCCAAGAGATTTCTGCTTATTTTCGTCTTGGAAAGAATGGGTAAATTAGCCACTAGAGGAGCTGGTCCAGGGGATGGCTTTGCCAACCAGGATCACTGCACCTACAGCCATGAATACACTTCGTGGGGTGAGACACTTGTGCCTGCTGCATGAATGTACATCAGAGTATGGCAGAAAAACCCTGCTGCTGGTGTCCAACCCATGGGATGCCAGTCCCAGCAAATATAGGCTCTAATCACACTGTTCCTCCTCTTACACAGCACTGACTGGAGGGAAAGTTAGAGTGTTATTCCTGTTACAACAGTTCACTTTCCACAGTTAGAGGGGTTTATCATTTCCTTGGCAATGATGTATTGGTGCTGAAAAGCATCTCCTCCCTCAGTGTATTTCAGTACTTTCTCAGGGCAGTGAGCAATATCGAAAGATCTGAGATCCCCCTTTCACAGGGCCAGCCACTCACCCCAGTGAGCCACAGCTGCTTTACCAATGCCTGGCACAGACACCTCAAGAAATTTTCACTGAATATTAGAAACAGCTCCACAAATTTCTCACGTAAATTACAATTCTTCAATTTTCAGTACACAAAGCACATCTCCTGTGCACACTAGAACAGCTGAAGAGCTGTTTGCCTTCCCTGCTGATTGCAGGGCAGTGGAATCCCCCCCAGCCCTGCTGAGCCCTCCACACGGGCTGGAACGGGGGAACAGAGTCTCTGCAACCTTCTGTGTCTACAAATATTAAGTGACTTGATCTCACATTGATCTGAACCACCAAGTTCCAGCTCAGGAAACTATTTCAAACCTTGTTTAGCTTTAATTCAATAGATTACCCAACTGAAATCCACTGAATTACTTTGTTGTCTAAAGTTAAGCTGAATAAAGCATTTCAGCATGGCCAAACTGCTCTGTCCTTCTGAAGCTCATACTCCTAACTGAGTCTTAACTGAGTGTCACACTTCGGAGTTGTGGAATGAGACTCTCATTCATTTTACTTCCTTTTTTCTTGAGTCCTGAACAACAAGCATCTTACTCAGTCACCTCTTATTGCACCACATCAGGTCTGCAAGCACTAGAGCTCCATAGCTTCAAAGAGGCAAAGTGCTAAAAATGAGACAGGCTGATCATATGACATCAAAAATATACAAGAATTCAGATAAGGAGGTGGGGGGAAAAAAAAAAGAGAGAGGGCAGAGGAATGAAAGCATGTGCTTACAATTCCTGGACAAGAACGGCTCTCAAAGACAATGTACTGTACATATGTTATTTATATGCCACCATTTTAATGGCCCTTCAATGAAAAACATCTTGTTCCCATAGCAACTGGCACAGTGCATGCTGTCTGTGAGGCTGCTCCATCATCACCCAGGACACGCACAGCCTCTCACACCAGGAACTCATGGGCATGGCTGGTGTTTCACTCAAGAACAACGGGCACACGTTTGCTCTGCTTTAACCCATTATCCTGCACACACATCTGATGGGAATTTCCCAACACAGAAAGGAAAACTCTGTTCTTGCTCTTTCTCTCATTGTTTTGGCAGACAGCAACATGTGCTCCTGATGGCAACTCACAACAGCACAAAAACCCTTTTATTTTCAAAAATCATTTCTATTTCAATTATTAATTTCAATTACCTCTCCAAGAATCCACATGCTATTTACAAGTTGAAGAATATATTTTTTAACTGTCTCAGTTTAAAAGTGCCTATTTAGTCCCTTTTGGCATTTCTGTAACCCTGATTTTTCAGGATACTTTGCAGGGAGTTGTGCACGTTTGCAACAGAAGTTCCCTGTTCCCTGTATTTTGTCCCTGTGAGGTGCAGGCAGAGGTTCATCTCCATCCTCCACAACATCTTTCATACAGGTAAGATTTTGTACATCTTCCTAAGCCATTGCACAAGTAACTTCTGTTGCCCCTATTGCTCCCACATTTCTACCCAACATCTTTTGTCAGTCAAAATTACCTTAAAGATTTAGTACCACAAAAAAAAGTGGACTGAAATTTTCCTTTGGGAATGGGCACAATAAAAACAGTTTTGTCACGAGCCTGAGGGAATGCCAGGTGTCTGTACACAGTGCCCACAGGTGGAAATTCAGAATAAATCATGCAGGAGTATCTTCATGCTGCATCCAAAGCTCTGAACCCTGTGAACTCACATCCTTTCAGTGACACAGCTGAAGAGAACACAGGTGAACACTCTGCTGGTTCTGCTTTGGTGAGTGGAACCTCCAGACATTTCGTTCACTGCACACAAACCCACTTTACTAATTTTGAATGCAATTAGCACATAATAAATTTTTATTTTAATTTTTTAAATCAAAGGATAATTAACCCTGGAGCCTACCTGTAGCAAATAAACTATCAGTATTGTTGACTACATTTATGATACAATTACAAGTCTTCAATTTTCAGTGCACAACCCACCTCTCCTGTGCTCACTACGCTGGACAGTAGGACAGTTAGAAAAGCCATATTTGCCTTCACTACTTAAACCCAAGCTGTTAAACTTCTACCTTTACAATATTGTTGAACACAGCAGCAGATAGCACAGTGAGCCACTGCTGGAAGATTTCTGGAAACAGGGAGGAAGAGTAGGAATCATCATTGCCTCACTTAAGGCTCCTGTCCTGCAACACACAGGTGACAAAGGAATACAACCATTATTCACTGCAGAAACCTCTCTCACAAGAAAACAAGGACACCAAAGTTCAAGCCAGCTTCTTGCCATGTTTCAGCCTTAAAAGACCCAAAAGGCTCCTAATTTGTGGGTAAATGAAAGTCAGGAAAGTGCAGGAAATGACTGGAAGATGATCAGACAGAAGGCTGAGGAGCAATCCCAGCCCTGGAGGGTGCTCAGCACCAGGTCCTGCCAGGGCTCTGCCTCAAGCACAGGCTCAGTGAGGAAAACCTTGGGGTGGCCCATGATCACACCAGGAACCAGAGTTCTTCCCTAAGCACAGAAAGTGCACCCAACATGCATTAAAATGGGACTCATCCAGAGAGAGATTTTCCTCTGAACATTCAAGGAGCTCCTGCCTTGTCACTGACTGGGACTAAACTTGCCCAACTTAAAACTTTCTAATTGAGTGGAAAGTCTGGAAGCCCCAAGGCCACGCACACACACTGCACAGCAGACTGTGCCTGCTCTCACACCAAGGAGCAGGAGCAGCCTGGCAGGGTTTGCCTCTTACTCATGCAATTGGAACTGAAAAAACAATGAATTTCTCACACTGCACGGAAATGAGCTCAGCCCCAAGACAGACACTGGGAGCTCTAAATCCTCACACCACAAGTTATTTCAGCCCTGACAAAACACACTTATTTAGAATATTAAGCACAGGCTCTGATGGCAGGAGTCAGCATATCTGCACATTCCAGACCACACTGCTGTGCAAAAATGGGGGGGAGGTGGATGTGGAGTGTTGTTGATGTTTTTTTTGCCCAGATTGGAAGGAACCCCTTGTTACTTGCATCAGAAAGTCTGTTATGGTCTGTTATTCAATCAAAAGATAGAGGGCATGAAATTAGAGCGTAATACAACAGAGCTGATGTGCCCATATAACCTGTTTTTATTACCAAGTTTCAGACACGGGAAAAAGCCATGTAACATTTTATAGGTAACTCCAAATTTTTCCAGTTTAAAAAAAAAAACAAAACAGGATGAAATAGCATTAAAGATTATAAAAAGATTCAAACCTTCCTGTGGGCACAGAAGTCAAGAAGAATAAAAACAAAGTCTTTAACATTGAAAAATATGTAGCTATTACATTAGTAGAACTTTAAGTTTTTAAGTTTTATAGTTCACTGTTTCAAGCTTTTGTTTAATTATTTCTGATTTTACTCTGTGTTCCTCACATTCTTAAATATTGTCACACTTGAGTCCCCTTCATAGCATAGCTTGTTTCTTGAACCTCCTAATTCTCATTCTACTGAACCTCTGAGACAACTTTAAATGGTTACTGTACATCTAATAGCACAAGCACCACTTATGTGTTTCTTTGCTGTTTACTATTTTTGAATTCTACACTTCAGACCAAAAAAATTCAACAAATCCAAGCCAGTTCTGCTTGCTCATAAATCATTATCTGCACTGTTATTGATACTAACAGTAAGGGACCAGCCTCTGCTACAGCAGAACACAGAATTTGTGGCAGAGTTGGAAGAAAGTTGGAAGCAACTGGATGTCACTTTGGATTTGTTTTCTTTGTATTTTCAAATTGTTCTGCATTGTGCAGAAGCAATATGGTTTAAAAATAATAAGAAAAGACAAGTAAGAGACCACTATTTCCTGTATTTTGGTCAATATAATACACAGAGCTCTTTCTACCTATAACTCACCAGCGGCGTATGGGAGAAATAAAGGGAATGTGGGAAAGAGATGGGAAAAGGAAATGTACTCTGGTTACTTTAGAAGGTTCTTAATAGCTGCTAGCAAACTATGTGGAAAAGAAAGTGAACCCATTCCAAACCTCCCTGTGTTCTAAAGCCAACGTGGTGGTTTTTTGGGCACTGGGGAGAACGAGTCACCCGTTCAGACATCCAAGATCCACAGTGCCAAGGCCCAACTGGGAATTCTGCTGCCCACCCTCAGTTGCCCACGTGTCTGAAGTGTCTTCCACATCTCACCATCAAGAAGAGAAAGTGTAGTTATGATTTCAAGATCTGCTGAAGCAGCTCTAATTAAAGTGTGCACTCAGGATTCATTTGTGTTTGACTTCTGTCGTTACCTGGGTTTGAATCCCACCTTTCCAGGCACTGCTCATTTATCACCTGGAATTCAGGGTCACAACCACTGAACACATGGTTACAAGAGGATGATTTTCCTAGCAAAGACAGACATGTGAAAGCTTTCAGAACTTCTTTTCCAGCTCTTGTGAGCTTTTAATGATTTGGATAGCGTGGGTAGTGGAAACAGATGCTATCGTCTCTACATTTTTGGCAGAGGATAAAGCAGCAAAGGCTAACATATTCATGCTGTTTGCAAACTGATGTATACCACAGATCATCTTTCCAAAATACATGCGGGAAGGACAGAAAATTTTCAGCTCTTGATGATATAAAATTATACCATTAATGTCTAAATATATCATTATATTTTAAAAGAAAATACCCCCCTCCTGTAGTACATAATCTTTCCTGTTCTCAAACAGATCAAGAATACATATCTGGGTAGCCATTTAGATTCTTTCCTCTCCCACCAAAGAAAGTGATGCTTGCCAAGTGCTTGAGGACCCTCAGATGGCAGACACTTTGTGTGAGTGAATTCCATCATTTATTGCAGCACTCAGTACATCCACAGGGCTTCCTGCAGCCTGAACACTATATTAAGACCCAGTGCAAGCAGATGTAACTGCACTGACATCAGGCCTCACATGGTCTAAACACTGCTGCCTATTGGTTTAAACATTGTCTGTTCTTGCCAGAGAAGCCTTTGTAATATAATAATGATTGTCTAGATCTGATCCAACACTCAGGATGCACAAGCTACCCAGGACAGACAACTGAGACAAAGCAAACACCTGTCTTTGCTTCACCCTAAGCTTTGGCCTAAAGTGGCTTGGTTTGGAGTCTTAAAAGAATTTAACCTTTAAAGCTCACAAATAAAGCAGTGAAGTATGAAGGAGGGCAGATGAAGGGTTTGCAGTGAGATAACACTGCACTAACCCTCTGCAGCTCCTGGGTGTCCCTGTCCTCTGGGTTATCCCTCCTAACCAGCTGTAGGCTCTACAGCCAAGATGCATCTTGCAGCAGATATTAAAAATAGCATTTGTCATGCAATAACCTGGAAGAACTTGAACAGCTTTCAAAGTGGTGGAAGAAGAGGAAGGTAAGTCCAGAACACAGGCAATGTGCCCTGCTCTGAGATCCCAACCCCACAGCTCACGTGGATCTGTGCAGGTGAGTGTCCCCTCAGGGGCAGTGGGACTGCAGGGTCAGTGTGCCCTGGAAGGGTTTCCCAAGGAGATTTCCTGAGCATTCCCACAGCACTGAGCTCAGGAGGGCATCCAGTGAAAGGCTGCTCAGATAGATGGGACTGATGGTTCAATTGGATGCTTCAAATGGACAATAACCTGGGGGATATTTGGGGGTCTCGTGGGCAGTTAGAAAACAAACCTCAGCTCCAGATTCCCTGCCTGCCCTCTGATGTGCTCCTGGAGAGAGCTCTGGAGAGCAGGGCCCTGTTCCCAGAGCCGAGCTGGTACCACTGACAGCACCAGCAGGGATCAGGAGGAGTGAATCACACCAGTGCTGGGTGAAAAACATGGGGGGAAACAGGAGGCCATGGAAAAGGGAATGGCCTTCCCTTCTATTCTGGCTTCTATTAGCCACGTCCAGTGACAACTATAAACAACACTTTTTATCATTTCTCCTACAGTGTGTGGGAAATATTGCAGTATGGTTTGTGTTGTTACTGCTAAGAGCTACATAAATTTGATTTTTCTGATTTGTTTTCTACCAAAGTAATGACATAAGCTTTCATACAGCTTATGAGAACAGTGTTTCATGTTTTCTGCACCCCAGGCAGTTTAAAACCAGACTTGCCTCATACCTCACTGATGCTTAAAACAGGTGGCATTAGGAAAAAAATCAAGTGGGCAAAAATCAAGCCTCAGTTGTATATTTTTTTTAGTTTAAAACTACCAGAAATCTCCCGTTTCTTTTAAACTTCAATGCTATTTCCATATATACTATTGGAATAAAAATTTTTAGGACAACCTATCATGAATCTGGGATCCTACTCAGCTACACTAAGTGTTCTGATTCAGTTCCAATGAATTTTACCAATAATTAGAGAAGCTGTGTTACAGATAATATGAATAAAAACATGAACAAATTGTTGGGAGGGGTTTTTTTTTTTAAATACTTACAGTGAACTGCCAGGAAGAGACAATCACATATTATAATGAGGTGTTTAATCCAGAACACTCATGTCTCAGAATTAAGGCAACATCCAGTACTCCCCTGTTTGCCTTGTGACGTGTCCCAGTGGTGGAGCAGTGGGGAGTCAGGGTGGTCACTGCACATCCCAGGGACAGCAGTTCTGTGACAAGCAGTGGCCACACATTGCTGTGATCTGTTCTCTGGAAAAAGCTGGTTTGGTAACAGAATTGCTTAAGGAAGGTGCAGGAGAAGATGGGGAATATAAGACAATCCCTTTTTGCTAGGATTGCTGTGCACCACACCTAATGCCTCCTACTCTATCAGTATGCTGCAGGCAACAAGCCCTACCAGTAAACCTCTCACCTTTCACATTTTCTATCCAAAGACTGCCAAGACAGATGGCAGTAAATGTCATCTTTATTGAATTATGATCCATAGTATTTTACCAGAAATAAGTAAGTATTAATCAAAGTTTAATTTGATTAAATTAAAAGGAAAGAAAAGGAAGAGCTGGGAGAGCTTTGGGAAGAAAACAGCTCGCCAGCTATGCTGTCATGTCTCTCTCAAAAATTAAAATAAAGAAACAGTAAAAGAGTTAGAAAATTTGCCAGATACCAAGTAGGGTTGTATGAAGCATTTTTTAGACTCCCTATCAATTTTCAGAATATTCTGTTCTTTGTTCTGTGCCATGTCTATGTGCCTGACATGACTCTTTTCCTGGGTAAAAGCACAATTTTCAAATTTTAATTTATTTTAATTTTACTGAGCTCACCAAACCTTTTAAATTACATACAGTTCCCTTTGGACCTCTTATTGGTCTGGGGTTTTCTAATGGCTTGTTTTGGTTTGGTTTGGAGGTTTGGATTTTGGTTTTTTTTTTTTTTAAACCTCTTTGCTGCCTCTTGTGGTCTTGCTGGTTTTTTGTCATCGTAACTTCGTGTTTCTGCAATTTGTCTTGGCCAAAGGACAAAATCAACACCGTTCTCCCTGTGAGCAGAGTCCCTTTCTTTACCCTGCAGGTTGGAGCTGGGACCCTGCACTGAACCTGCCCTGGTGCTCAGGGTGCTGCAGACACAGCCTGGGACTCGTCCCCACCCAGCAGGACCTGTGAGCTCAGCAAAAAGCAAATATTAGACTGGAATCCCTCAGCACACTGCAGCTCTGCAAATGTCAAGCAATTACTTCCAACAATTATAATTTTTTCTTTTCTTTTCTTTAACTGCAAAGAGACCCCTCTCTGTGGCCCAGCAGATCTCTGAGGCAGGTGTGCCATGGGGACACCCCCCACAAACCCCACTGCCAGCCCCAGCCATGCCCCAGAACAGCTGCTGGGACCTGGGCAGACACAGCACACACCAGAGGTACCTGGGGGTGAACTCCTCTCACATTAACTTTATTTTATGGATGTGATTTAAATACTAACCAGCAGGTAATTTGTTCATGCACTTGCATGCTGAGTACCTGGAATTGAAGGCATCAGTTAAATCAGACCAGACTTCGAGGAAGAAACTCAGACTTAAAAATTCTGTTTGGTTCAAGTTGGAGCCAAAGAGCTGTAAACATCTACTGCAGATGAAAGGGTTTTCTCTGGTGAAATCCCACTAGGTGTTTTTCCAATAGCAATTCTCATTTAACAAGTGCACTCTGCCATGCAGGTGGGACCTGTTACAAGCAACAACACATTGGAACACAAGCCTGGCGTAATTAATATTTATTACTTACGAATATTCATCTTATTTATATCTTCATAGCCAGCCCCATGCTCCACTAACCAATGTAGCAGGGAAGCAGTAAAAGTTTTCACCAGCTATATACACCTTCTGCTGCCTAAAAACATCTCCAAACACCTAAATACATACATTTATGATGATTTAAAATTAAATAGAACAAAGTATCAATGATTTATCACTTGTCATAAAAGAAAACAAACCAGTGAGTGACTGCAGATGATGGATACACACGAGTGGCAGCGTGAGGCAAATCCCAGCCTGCAGGAGCAGCTCCCAGAGCTGCCCTGCCCATGGAGCTGCTGCTCTTCCCTTTTCCCAGGCAATACTCCAGGATATTCTTCACAAAGAAGAATATTGATTTATCTGCTGTTCATTGTTTGTTGTTACTGGTAACTTCCTTTCCCTGATAACATTGTTTGTGACATTTGTCTGAGATGTTGGCATTAAGAGAAACTGTGGTTCAACTCTGTAAAGCACTTAGCTACTTAAATTTGGTTCTGCTGCAATCAGTGAAGTCCAGTGCTTGTGCAAATGCTTTGCTGAACTAAGGCACAGCTTTATTTATCACGAATTCTGAACCCCCAAATTTCCATTTTGCCTCCAAAAGCACAGTAGCTCTCTGAAAGGACAAAACCTTAGGTACGTCCCACTCCAGTGGATGATAAATATTTTTCATTTTTTCTCACGTGTACATAAATAAAAGTATATAAATATATAAATACATGCTGAAAGATACAGATATTTAAGAACCAACATTGTCACAAAACATCTAGTATTTTTTCTCTCACTTGCTCAACTATTTTTATTTAAATACAGTTTTTCGAGGATATAGAAAAAGCTCTAAAAATTAAAACTATTAAATTTTATTTACTAATACTCCTTCTATAGTTTAATAAGGACTGTAAATACAATTTAGGCTTTAGAAAAAAACTACTCAGAATTTCTGGGTGCTTCCATGTCAGATGGAAAGTTCTACCAGCTTACCACCAGTTTTAAATTGTGAAAAATTTATATCAGCTATCTATATTTCTATGATTATTCTTGGTTGACTTTTGCCAGGCCTGGGCCAAGTACAGAAGAAATGAAAATTTGCATTATATTTAAGTCATGCTTCTGCAGCTTTTCAGACAAGTATTTCTTTCAGAAATCAGATGACACCATTCTATTAGCAAGACTGGCAAAGCTGTGCAATGATGTAGCACTACACATGTAAATCTGCTCCATAAGGTTTTAGAATCTGTCATCATCCTTGGGGGGTTTTTTCCAGGACATTTTTATCTGTTGTAGGACAATGGGTCAAGTAGCAAAAACTCAGCAGTTACTCCACTACAAATCTCTCAGTTATTTGCCATCTGCAGTTATTTGCATTCGAGGTCAGGAGCAGGGAAGGTTGAAATCTATCCATGGATAGTTTACAGAATAACTTACTTGGGAAATCTCACGTCAGGGCTGCACAAATGAAAAGGGTGGGAAAAAAATCCAACGACAAGGACTTGAACAAAACAGTTTGCAGTGTCTGCTTTTCCCTTTCTCCTCCTATTTCAGTCCCAGGTTGTTCATTACTAAACAGGGAGCACATGAAATCTGATGCACAGCAATGTAAATCCAACTTTAACGATACACTGAGAAATGTTTCATTGTTACCACAATCAATAAATACCCTTCTGGATACAAGAGAATTCACAAGATTCTGAAACAAAGCCTAAAATCCGTTTACTTTTCCTACACCAAGCAAAGGCTGATTGCTGAGGACAACACTGGCAGGGTTTTGGTGAACTCCAGACCCCACTCGTCATTAGTGGTCAGAAACTAAATTAGATCTCCCAATATATTTTTTCTCTATGTATTCTAAACAATCTTCTTGCTATTTGACCCATGTAATTTCAGAAAATAAGCTGAGCACCGGTGGGTTTGACAGAGCTGTGGTAAACCAGGCTGCTCCACAGCTCTGCTTCTGATACAGTCCTAGATTAAAATAGCTGGTAATTTACATCCAAAGATGTAAAATAAACAGCTCATGAGGCATTCAAGTTGGAAGCACAACTCCTTCTGCAAAACTATGAATAACTTATTCACCAGCATCAACAGTAATTTCAGCTCGATTGCAGCCTTTACATTGTAGGCACTGAAGGGATATTAAATACTACAATATTAACTCCTGCCTTTGTCATCAAGCAATACCTCTTACTCCTTGAAATTGAAAACAACAGCACAAAAATAAAAGTAAAGAAAGAACAACAGGGCCAAAATTAACTCTGAAAATCCAGAGGATATGGGTAAGTGTTTGTGAATCTATTGAAATGCTTAAATGAAAACCACTGTAAGCCTTAAAAATACAGGTAGATTGTAGCCCTACTTATAAAGGAAAAATGACATTTCTGATGCAAAATGTTAAACCATGCTGAGCGAAATGTATTACACACTTGTTCCAGGCTGGAGATCCATAAAGAGTGTTTACTCCTTACCTTGTTTAGATACTTTTGAGAACTCAAATTAAGAGAGGGAAAACAGAGAAAGAGACAAACATCAACTATTCAATATTTTACTATCAGCTGCTTGGTTTCATTTAGTGTTAGTGCACATATGCCTTGGTGCTTCCAAAGAGTTCAAGGAACATTGGGTGTTATTAGATTGATAACCAACTCATATCCCCAGCAGGTGGCTCATAAATACTTAAACATATGCAAATTACTGCCAGAAGATGGTCTTTATTTGTGATTTTTAGGTCATACTAATGTGATTTTCTCTTTCAAACAGAACTAAATGGATGTGTCAGAAGGGGTAAAATTCTTAATGGAAGAGAACACAAATAGTTTCTAACCTGCTGGTAAGGTCAGAAATGTCACAGGTTGTTGTCATTACCATGGAACAGAGAGTTCTTCATCATCTCAAATGCCTTTTCATACCCACAGGTAGTCACATAAGCGACCACGACCACAGGCAGCAAAGGGACAAACCGACAAGACTCAGCTCATTCATTTTTGCCTCTCCTGTGCACTTGGACTGTTTTTTAAGTTTGCAGGTGCCCATTGAGTCCATGGTGGGAGTGGCTCACTCCTTCCTTCACTGAGAAACACTCTGTGCAACAAAAGGTATCGTGTCTTGGAAAGCTACTTCCTCCAATTTAAAAAAACCTCTGTATTCTTTCTCATCCTTGGGGACAGTATCTGCCTGGCACACTGCTGATGTGGGCACAGCTCTGTCAGAGACTGAAGGCACAACCAAAAGGAAGATTTGGGAAAAAAAAAAAATCTTTGATGATGTTTCTCTACACTATTACTTTTTACAAAGACAAAAAAATAGAACAAAATAGAATGAACTTAAAATTTAACAAGTGAAACAGTGACATAATCAGCTAATTTATAACACTGACAGATCATAGCAGAACATCAATCATGAGTCATGATATGATCAAGGCAACTGACCTCATGTATCATTCAAAATATTTTTAAGGAAACCCATCACATTCAGTAAATCACATCTATTAAAACATTTGCAAAATAACATTTTAAGCTACCGAATACAATTTTAGTCAATTTTTGCATCCATTTGTTCAACATGCCTCATATATACATAAACATACATATACAGTTTGAACAGGTAACTGCAGTGACCTTTGCAGGGTCCCACCTAAGACTGCAAACAATCCCCCTCTCTGCACATCTGCTCCCAAATCCCAGAGCAGGGAAGGCAGTGCTGGGCACAGCTCATACTGCTGCTGGCTAAGGACAGACAAAAACATCCTTAACCAGACAACTGGGTTCCTTCAGGCAGCAGTAGCACGTCTTCATTTGGTTTGATGTCAGTAAGTGAGCCTTCAGCAGTGGCTGCAGTGCAAGGCTGTAATTACACCTCAGGAGTGAAAAGGCACCGAAGCTCAGCTTCTGCAAAGACTCAGAGTTGTGCTTTCTGTGCTGTAAGAAAACCCATTCATCTCCACAAAAACACTGCTCCCTGGGCACACAGGTACATGCACAAGTCCTTGCTGCTCTGGGGTGCAGGCTGGAATTATAGTTCAGCCGTTTAACTGTGCACATTTGCCAATTCTGATCAAATTTTATCAGCCCAGTAAAAATGAAGAATTTTTATCACTCCTGGTTTAGACTAATTCTATGAACCCCTGACTGTCCTTGGCCCAGCAATAATTCTGGCCCAGAATGACATTTTTCACAGCACTCCAAAGACAGATCAATAGAGTGATGCTCCCCTTGGCACAGATGGGCAGGGGAAGGGCAGTGCACTGCACTTACTGGGCACTGAGGTTTGACAGGATCAGCTGCTCCCAAGAGCTCACACTGGAGCTGCCATGGGAGAGCAGAAGGGATGGACACCAAATAACCAACCTGCTGGACCTGCACTGGATGACAGAGGAGCAGGGGAGGAGGCTGCAGAGAGGGACACAGATTTTAACACAGGACTCATCACTCCTAACCCAAACTGATGAATGGCAGTGTTCCACTAACGAGGCAAAGTTCACCTTTCAAGCAAAGCAGCAGATTTTTTCTGTGCCAGAAGCCTGTTGCTGTTGTGACACCAGGAGGAGCATTGAGGAGCCTGAAGAACAATGACATCAGCTGCTCCCTGTCCCCATCAGGGGCTGTTCCAAACCCATCTCTCCCGATTTCCTCCTGTATTCTGCATGAGCTTTCCATCCCCAATAGCCTGTTCTTCCTTTTCCTCTCCAAGTGATGCAGTGCTGAGCACCTGGGAGGCTCCCATGCACAGAGAGCAAGGGGAGAACCTTCAGCATCAAAACGTTTACTGAGAGAAGTAAGAAACTACAGCATGTTCCTTGTGACTCTATGACTTATGGCACTTCTACAGGCTCAAAAAGTGCTCACATTTCCAATAAAATCCCATCTTTCTGCCAATCACATGGATTCTCTCTGCTGAGCTGCTCCTTAGGCCTTTCCTCACATACCTGCTGTACACCTGCACAGCACCACACACAATCCTGACCTTCCCATGGAGGCAGGTTACTCCAGCCTCCTGGGAGCATGTGGAGTGTCATATCAAGGTTTTAGGAGCTCGTTTGATATGTCCAGTGCCCTGGATTCCTCTATGGCACCACTACGTACTGGGGAGGAAATGGGAAGAAATTATGGAAAAACTCTCCTAAGGAAACTGGAGAGTGTCCCCAAAGCAGCAGACCCTGCCCTCAGTGATGTCTCTCAGCACTGCCCAGGGGTTGCAGTGGAAGCTCTTTCCCAGGTGAGTCTGACCCTAAAAGAACTCAAATACAACGTCACAGCCACACAGAAGTGACTCCACTGCTGCTCAAACACTTCACTGAGGCTGAGCACACAAGCAGACGGATAAACACCAGATCCTCCTCACTGATCCTGCAGAGGCTCTGAGCTCCTCACAAATATCCAGTTCTGGGATGGGAATGGCCTGGCAGTGCTACCCAAGTTGCTGCTGGGCCACTCATCACATCCAGTGTATTACTGGTACAGAGCAATGTAAAGCTAAATTGGAAATATTACTCCAGCTTTCACAGCAGACAGCACTACTGAAATGGTCACACACAGAGCTCCATTCAAAAGGTCTGGGTTTGCTCATGATCACTCTCTGGGGAAGATTATGGGGGGATGAGGGAGAGCAGGGGCAGGGAGGGTAATGAAATTTTGATGCTTCACCTCTGTAAGTAAATTACCTAATTCTTTTGTTTGAAATACATATCTTATAAATGCTTAATTTATAAGTGCACAAGAAAAAGATATTTGCTCTTGTTTCTGTTCAGTACACCATCCTCCATTATACACATCACTCTTTTAATTTTCTACTTACAGAGAGAAGTAAAGAAGTAAAGTTATATAATACAATAACAAAAATAGAAAGTAAAGTAGCTACAGAATGTAAGCAATTTAGGGGACAGGAATTACCCCATTACACTGTGCTAAAATGTGTGATGAGTGTGATGTGAATTTAGTATTCACAGAAAGAAACCAATGAAAGTTATATTTTAATGTTAAAACCTTAGCAGACCCTTATCTGTAGTTCCTAGTAGATTGTCTATACACACACATTCACTTTTACAATTTCTCTCTCCTTTTTTTTCCTTCTTAAATGACATGATTTCACCCAAGCTGTAAGGAACAGAGCTGAAGTTCTGCTAAAACATTCTAATGGCTTGTAAGATGCTGTCCTTTTCTGTTTTACCTATCACCACTGAGGAAGTTATTTTATGCTGGTCATGTAGAACACATCTCCATTGCACATTTCCTTCTCTTCTTTTCCCAGCTAATAACTTGGAGTAGGGATTTAAGTTAAATGGTTCTACACCTTGACCTCCATCTTGATGTGAACCACAGGTGGCAGAGACTGTATTAGAGTTGTCTCGGGGGTGTTATGCAAAACACTTTAGTGCTTATATAGTAAAGAAAATTGTGCTTTAGTGCTAGGCTGCTGAATTATAATTCTCTAACTATTTTCAGCAAGGTGTTTTATGGGAATCTGTGTTTCCAGGTGCCATATATTTGGTACGAGGTGGCCTTAAATTTTTCATGTAGGGTTCATTAGCTAGGTATACATGTTAAATTTAAAATTCTTCTTGTACTTCACATACAAGTATGCCAAGTGGCTGACAGAAAATCTAAATCTTAAGCTCTGAAACTAAGCTCTTCCCTTTTTTTAAAGAAATTGTCTAAACAGTGTGATTCAATATAGATGTGCTGGGAAAAATATATCACAGGGAAAATATTGCCGGTTATAAACACACAGACTGCACAAATCCAGTAAAATCTGCTAAAGCCATCTCTGTTTTACTTGAAATCACTCTTCTGATATTGCTCCAGACCGTTATAGAGCCAGCAAAGACCTCACTTTAACATAATGCACTGTGGGGCTGCAGTCACTCTCTATAAAGAGAAGCCCTTTTTGAGAGCTGGAACTTCTCTTCAGAGACAGAACTCGTCATGTCCAATGTTCCCCCATCAGAATTTCTTCCAGTCACACACAGAGGAACAAAGGCAGCCCTTTCCTTCTCGTTATTTCCCTTCAGCCTGGCACTACATTGCATGACAGGGATGCTTTCTGGATCTATCTGGGGATATATATATATATATATATACACACACACAAGCTCCTGTCAGGTGTCTGTGTGCACACAGATATGTGCACACACACACATCAGGCCAAGCAAACCCATGAGCAGGAATCCCCCTGAACAGCAACCCAAAATCCTGATGGACTGGGAACCATTATCAGGAGGGTTTCAAAGTTGCCCAGATACTTTTCCTGACTACAGCTTTGTGCCTGTTTGTGTTAGACATGGATGATGTGCTTGTTCAGCCCAAGAACTGTATTTTCATTCTGCCTCTGACACGGTGACTCCCACCAGGCACCACCCTGGCTGTCCAACATCATGAACTGGGCTTATGAACCCCTGACAGGGAACACTGGAGACCCACCACCATCCCTGGCCAATCCACACCACAAAAAGAGTTTGGTTCAGATGTTAATTCTTCTTGTGTTCATATAATTCATATTTCCAAGGAACTTTATTTCCACCTACCTACTCTTCTCTCATCATTGATGTTATTTTGCACTCCTCAGCTATCACTGTTACCCCAACCTTTCCCTGCTTTGTCCTCTGTGTTCCAGCAAGATATTTTCTCAACTCCTCTTTCTAGACATGATTGCTTGTCCAGAACATTTGGGTGTTTTATCTCTAACTCAGCCACTTCCCGGCACACACATTTCAGAATTACTCTGAGTCATTTTTAACCTTTGCTCAGCTTTTACTGCCAGGACATAAGTCTCAATATGTATCAGATATTTTATGTGCCATTAAAATACCATACAATCATATTAACTTTCTCTATTCTGGTGTACCAGTTTTTCAAACTCCATTCCCCATGAATAGTAGTTTTTGCTGCCTTCTCACTGACTCCACAAGTAAGAATTTCCCCCACTATCCCAGAATAACTGCATCCTGGGGTTTGGCTTAAGTGTGCACTTCAATAGTATATTATCACATGACACTGCAATGGAGGTGCCATTACAAGGGGGGGGGAATTAAAAACCTTTGCACAACAGTTAGGAGTAAAAATTACCCAAATGAATCCCCAAAACCATCACGAGGGGGATCATTGAATCCTAGTTATTAAGACAACTTAAAATTATCCTTTAATGGCTCCTACTGACAAGACATCCCATTTGGGGAGGGACAGAGAAGAGAAGTACTTCTGCAGATGTCTGCCAGTGACTCAGAACAGAACAGAGCAACACAACTACCAGTTTTAGAGACAGAAAACACCAATCACAATTGAGATATTAAAACCCCACTTTTAACTGTTTCATTAAAATAACTGTGCACAACAATCCACCATAGTTAGCTGAGACCTGCAAAGGTCTGTCCTTAATAAATGAGGCTCATCTGGGGTAAGTGGCTTGGTACAACCCTGGCATTCCTAATGGGATTGGGGAGAGCTGAGTTCCACAGATCCACTTCATTTCATTAACTTACAACTGCTCAGTGCTCGTGGTGGATGGTCAAATGATATTATTTGTGACAACACCAAATAAAATAAATAAAAGAAAATGAGGCACATGATGTATTACCAGGATAAATCATCCCACAGAATGTAGGGAGATGAAAGCCTACAGCAACAACACTTAGCACACTTCATTTGATTCCCATCCCTCAGCTTCACTGCCAGTGGCTCCAGAAAGAATGCAAAGGTAAATGAACACCAAAATATGATATAGAGCACTTGAAAAAGAATCACACAGAAATAAATCAAAATTCCAATGTTATTTTAGGGCAAGGTTTATTCAAAATATGGGACTTTTATAATAATATACTGGTAGTATAAAAAAAAAATCACAGTACAAATGCAGTCATAAAAAATTCAAATCAATAGAATAAACCCATCCACAGCTAAGCCTGTCTACATAAAGATCAGGGGTTGGATTATTTTTTTTAGTAGATAGTTATATTCATTCCACCCTAGAGAAGATGCATAGTCACCTGAAATTTCAATTGTGGCTCATGATGCTGCCTTGTTATTTGCCTCAGGGCAACAAGGGGCCTCTGCCTCTTTTATTTTTCTGCAAAGAACTCAGGTAGCCTTCTGATGGGCCCAGGAGTTGTATGGCCCTGGGTCACAGCTCAGGGGGCTGCAGGCAGGGGGACTCTGCCAGCTGGAGAGGATTCCCAGCCCCTGCCAGACCCTGCCTGGATCTCTCCTGTTCCCAACCCTGGTGCCAGATGCAGCTCTTGGACAGGCTGGGCAATGTCCCTGGGCACAGGGTACCCCTGGGAAAAACATCCCTGTGGGTGCTCCTTGCTGAGGGTGAGGGGTGTAACCAGGGCCCATGGGAACACCAACAAGAGCCCTGCAGAAAACACAGCACCTGAAAGGTGTCAGCACACACAAATCAGGATTCTCTGACAGCCTGGAGCAAACAAGTGAGGTGCTGGTCAGGGCTGCACGTGGCAGCACCCAGAGCAGAGAAAAGCAGGGAGAGCAGCACCCAGAGCAGAGGGAGCAGCACCCAGAGCACGGAGAGCAGCACCCAGGGCACGGAGAGCAGCACCCAGGGCACG
>NW_020897721.1:7999830-8009678 GCF_003984885.1 Neopelma chrysocephalum
GCACGGAGAGCAGCAGGGTTGTGTTCCCCAGACATAGACCCCAGGAGTGCAGAGGCAGGGCCATCCTCCCCCTGCCAGGGACCCCAGCTCACACCACTGCCCTAGAAAAGTTCCTGCACGTTTGCTCTGCAGTCCACGGGGGCAGTTTTCTCCATCTCTTCTGCCACTTTTTACGAGCCACTGTTGGGACACAGTGACCTAATTAAAGGCATAAAAGCTTCAGTAAAACCACCAGGTCTGACAGAAATCTAAGGGGAGGCACAAACAACTTGACACCTACTGCAAGTTTGTCCCGTGTGGAACAGGAGCAATGAAAATGAGCCTTTGTGTGCCAGGCTGGAATCAGGGCAGTCCCAGCCAGGCTGTCCCCAAACAGTCTGTATGGCCACAGTCATAGGAACTGTGTAGTGTTCTTGGACTCCTGATACTGCACAAATATATCAGCATTCATTATCACACTAAGTTTGCAATGTTGATTGGTTCTGCTTTCAATAATCAGAGCCCTTTCTCAAGGTTAACTAGTCTGTGACTGCAGCTTGAATGTTTGATTTCCTTTTTTCTTAATTGCATGTGGAAGAAACACACTGGAATGATTTTTGACCACCTACTGCTATATCTCATAAGATTTATATCCAGTTCTTTTATTAACAGGCTAAAAAGCAGCAGCAAAGAAAAGCTTTTTGATGATAATAAAAAAAAACCTAAACCTTATTTCATACCTGTAACATCATTCCCACAAAGATATTTTCCTAGTGTTTGCTCCACAAATGCTTTTTATATTACCGAAACTTAAATTGTAATACTGTTGGAAGTAGGGATGAAACATTAACAAATTTAGGCTACTAGAGCTGTATGAAGTTAAGATTATACATTACAAAAGTTTAAATAGGTGTTTGCCTAAGACCAGCAATCTCTATGGAAAACAAGTTTGAGAAAGAAAACACCATGGATTTTCATTCTATTATCATTGAAATGGCATGGGGCTTTTTGTGTTAATGACTGAATAAATCAGAATTTCAGCTTTACATTCACAGCATTTCTCCCTGTTATTTGATGTTTGATGCAAAACTGAACAGCAGCTGAAGAAATAACTCACTTTACAATGAAATGTAGTCTGCAAATTTGAATTGGTCGGGCAGTTAGACTAGATGATCATGCTACATCCCTTCCAACTACAAAATTCTATTCTTATTAGCTGAATTGCTTCCCAGGAAAAAGCAACCCCAAAATAAATGTGATTAATTTAACATTACAGCTATAATAAGAAGAATCTGAAGATAGTCAGTGTTCTTACAGAGGTGGGAAAGATGATAAGGATGATCCAGGGAATTATAAACTCATGATCCTCATTTAAGTACTCAAGAAAATTGTTGAGAAAGTCATTACAGATGTCATTATAAAATACCCGAGGCACAAACCAGCAAAACTTTCTGTAAGTGTAAATTTTGTCTAATATATTAGAATTCTTTGAAAAAGTTAAGAGTGAGAAATGGAAGAAATTTATATATACTGTAACTTAAGCAGTTTATGATGAAACAACTCTCAGCTTTATTGTGGTGAAATACGGGTAAAATGTAGGAAATAAAGAATTACAGAATGAATCTTACAGCTTTTGCCAGGAAAGCTGTTGAGGATCATTTGGGGCCTGAATGCACATTTCAGCTCTTCCTGTTCCCCTCCTGCCCTGGAGCAGGAAGGCAGCACTGGATGGTGGAGCCACTATGTTTGTCTTAGGGCTTTATAACCCACACAGCTTCCCACAATCTTCCTTGAACAGAAATGCAAAGTCTTTTCCTTCTCACTGGGAATTTGAAGCAAACCTTAATGCAGTGGCTCTCCCACTAGCAACAGCCCTAATAGGCTTTTAAAGAATTGGGCAAAAAACCACCCTATGAAAACACCACACAGAGATATAAACACAAGTTTGAAGCTCATGGCTGGTGAGAGAATCTCCTCTAGTGCTCATCACAGCCCAGCACTATTTCCTACCCAAATAAAAATGCTGAAAATAAAAAGCCTGACGTTTATGATTCAGGAGTCCTGGCAATTAAAAGCTGCATCCCAGAAAAATGATCTATATATACACACCTGCACTAGCAGAAATAATTGTGTAGTTGGTTGGAGTTGGAGAAGGTAAAGAAAACCCTGCTGAGGAGGTGAATCCAACCTGCACTGGCCCCTACCAGGTCTGCAGCTGAAGCTCCTCAAGGTTCACTGGCAGCCCCTCCATGGTTTGGGGGTTGTTCACTCCTGCAGAGCCCTGGGGCAGTGTTTGCACCCACAGACACAGCTCTGAACACCAACAGACATCACCTCAAGGCCTCCCCCAGCTCATCTGTCTGTCCAAGATGCCACTCCAGGGCTGCAAAGCTGTAAAACCACCAACTCCACTGCCTCAAAACTCAGTGTCTGCAAGAAGTTCAGAATATACTTTAATGTCTTTCTAACTGTCTTAATAAAATCTATAATTAACTAAATGAGGATCATAAATGTTATGATGCTTTATATAAAATGTGACTTGATCAATACGTGTAAATGACTTGTCCCTTTTATTCCTGGTGAAAGCATCTGAGGTCCAGGAAGGTATCAGTAAATAATGGCCTCAGCACAGTCTCCAACAGAAAATTCTGAAGGAGGAGAGCTATTTTATCATTAATAACCATCAACAGGATTTACAAGGCCCAGTAAAATGGGCAAACTCTGATCTATTTTAATCCAGTGCATTAACACTCAACAGCACGACCTGGCCACAGCAGAGCCAGGAGCACTGGGGGTTCCTCGAGGCTCCTCCTGCAGCCTCCTCCTCAGGGCTGCAGCTCCTGGCGTGCTCCTGCTGGCACCAGCACGTGATGGAGGCTGGACATGAGATTTCATGCTCTCCTAAACCTCCTCAGCATTCCAAACTACACCCCTCCATGAGAGGGAGGAGTGCAAAGCACCAAAGCTCACTGAGAACCCCTGAGCTGCACCAGCAGGAGCTGAGCACACCCAGAGAAGTCCTCTGCTCAGAGCCATGCAAGTGATCTGAAGTTACAGTGCTAACACCTTCAAGAATGACAAATCCTAAACAAGCCACGGGCTGAGCCAATAACCCACAAATTTATCTGTGTCAAAACATTTCTCTCTGTCAATGCAGAAATTTTTGCCCTCAGCTTGGTGTGATAACCATCTTATTCACTGCCACTGGCAGGCTCCTGTCCCCCAGCCCTTGATCCTCAACAACTGCCTGTCCAGGTTCAATATTCACCAGCCAAAGTCACATTCCACCTGCCCAGCCTTGGCATGGAAGAAGGAACACTAGTTTCAATCCACTGCAAATGCCTACCAAGAACAGAGCTACTTGATGGCTTATAACAGTCTTTGATTATGTTTTTTACAGTAATTCTCTGAAATATTCAAAGGGGGGGAAAAATGACAAAAACTTCAATGAAAAACTCATTATGAAAGCGAAAGGAACATTTGCATACACGAATTAAAGGTAGGGGCCCTCCAAATCCAATAGAAAAAAAACCAAGCCCACAAGTGTTCTTATGAGTGGGAGAGCAGGGTAAAACATAAGGAAAAGGAAGGGAGTGAAAAATGAACAGAAAAGAAAATATTCATTAATTCTACTCACAATTTTGGAAGGGAGGAAGGGAGCAGATCATTTTAAAATCAAGACATCATAAGAAACTGTTATTGAGCCCAAGGGATGGAGAAGAAAGCAGATCAGGAAATGTTTACAGAGATAAGGGAGGGATGTAGAGGGGCTGGGCTACTGCCCAGGAGAGGTTTCAATTACTGCTCCAATCGGCACAACAGAGGGATCACAAAGAAAGCATTCATTTTCCTGGAGCTGGGACAGAGTCAACAGGTTTGAAAATACATTCTGGACTCAGTTTAAGGAATTAAACCAAATAAAATGGGCAAATAGCTACAGTTTAATGTCGAGAACAAAGTTTCAAATACGCATGGCTAAAAATCCCTCAAACTGAAGAGCATGCAAGTAGTAAAATTTTAACAGATGAAAATACAGGAAAAACTTGTGCAGATTAAATAATTTAATACAATTCATATGTCAAGTTTTCTTTCAAGATCAGTGAAAGTGTGTGCACTTCAGTTACAAGACAGTTTATAACTTGCACTTTGCTTTCATTTGTACTCATCCCCAAAAGCATTTTGCTCAAATGAGAAACAACACATTGCATTGAAAACTTTATGAACGTTATGAAACCCTACGTAGTCTTCAGCAACATTAAAACTGTGCTACCAATCCTTCAACACTAAAATAAATGAATGGAAGGTCCTGTTGCCCTGAGGTCTCAGTACTTGAGAGGTGTGTTACATCATTGCAGTTCAGATGTTTCCAGGAGGTTCCTGAGAGCATCAATCTCCACATCACCATAAGTAACACACTGGCACCTCAGCTGGAGGCCATGGTATAAAGTGAATTAACCAACCCCATGCCAAAAGGATCAGGAGCATCATCCAATGCAGCACCCAAGCTGAGGGCTACTAATCTGCAGGGGAGGAACAGGAATTTCTTCCATCACTTCCAGTTAAGAGTCACAACCCTGCCCACACTTTGCAGGTGCTTCTGAACCCCAGCTCAGCAGTTCCAGGAGGTTCAAATCACATTCTTTCTTATTTCCCCAGACTTTCGTCCATTCATCCTCTTTCCTCCATTCTTCATTCAATCCTCTGCCCTCCTCTTACATCCTTTTTCTTTGTGCCATTTCCACCCTGGAGAATCAGACTTGTACAAACTTACTGAAACCAGAGTGAGACTACATTTCAACACCAATAAAGCACTCAATCATTTTGCTGACAATTACTGAGCATGTTTTCCCTAATCAGCCTCAGCTACACCTTTCCCCCTATACCTTATTGCCCCCAGTAGCATTTTGAATGTTCAGATCTGAAATTTAACTTCAGATTGAGTAGATACTAACTGCTGTCTCTTGTTCCCTGCTTGGTTAAATTCTATGTATTTCTCTCTCCTAAACCTTCAACACGAGACAATCCTTTTGTTGTGGTGTTTGGCTGTTTACTAAGTGAGCTGGCAAAGCCTAAGAAACCCATCAAGGGGAAAAGACAAGCAGAAATGACCAAAAAAACCCCAAAACAAAATAATATTTTCTCTGGCTGATGCACTGATACTTCATTTCTGGCAAGGTTCTTCACCTCATAAATTGATCAAAGGCCATCAGCTGAGGCACTAAGTCTAATTCTAAGTTCAAACAGACACCTGGCTATTACAGGGAGAGCACAGCAACATCTTTAGGACTTTACACCAGATTTATTTTTTAATTCTAAGCTGGGAAATCAAGGAATCCAGGTATAAGAAGTAAAGAAAAACATCCATTTGTAAGTAATAAAAAAAAAGAAGGGCAATTCTGCATTGATATGAGACAATGTAAGTGGTTTAATTTTTATGCAATTTTCCTTTCAAAGTTCAAGGCCACAACCCAAGTCAATTAAAACGCATCCATAAGTTTTTCAGGGCCCAGCCCATGATGATGAGCAGATTCAGGTTCAGTTCTCAGATGCTCCCAGAAATCTCCCCTGACACAAGCAGGTATAAGATGAGCTGCACACACAATTTCTACTCTTTTGGGGTTTGTCATACATTGCATTTGTCAGAGTCCAGATCACTTTTCCAGATGCAGCTGCAGCACAGGCAGGAATGACAGCCTGGCTCCCTCTGTGATGGAGTGCTTTTGGATATACTGACCAGAACTCAAAGGACTCTCTCTGTTCCTGCTGCTAAAGTTACACAAGATCTTCTGTTTACAACTCCATCCCTTTTTTCTTTTCCCTCTTTAGTATTGCAGGAAAGTTTCTGCTTTTCAAAATACCTCCTGCAAACATATTGCTTGCATATTTCCAAGATGAAACTAATTTTTATATTTATGTGGCATGGTTTGATTATCTGTAGATGCTATTTCATTATTTCCTTGTCTTTCTGGTATTTGTTTCTTCTTTCCATTTTAGCACCAATTCAATAAGAAAATGTAGATTTATTCCCTCATCTCTTTGATGAATAAAGACATTGAATATGTTTTTGTAAGAATGAGTGTCATCATATTACAAAAGCATAATCATACAAGTATCAGTAAGAAAAACATTGAAGAACTAACAGCTTTTAATGGGTATGAGAAACAGCTTATAGAAAACAAACCTTACTTCAGAACATCTTGACCACAGCCACATAAGAGCATATATTTTTCCCTTACATTAAAACAGTATTCAGTAAAAGAAAACAGATTTCTCCTGAACTACAGACAGATTGTATTTACTCCTTCTCACCAGTTATGTTTTTTCTCACCAACTTGTTGCTTCCTCCACATTTTTACCCAAAGAAAGCCCAGCTGTTTATCACAAGAACCTGTGACAGTGATTTATGCCAGTACACTCCTCGTAAACAACTGTAACTTTGATTTTTACACCATAATTTTGACATTTACATTGGTCAAGATATGCCCTTCATAGAAATCAAAGAGGAAAAAGTTGCCCATAAAAAGATGAAAAATCTAATTAGGACCCAAGCGACAACAGAAAACCCAACAAAATATTCATGAGCTTAAATCGAAAAAATGAACAGACAGAAGTTCACAAGGCTGTGTGGATGAATGGATCAGACATGGAAGGGGTTTGTAAGGGGTAATGTTTGAGCAGGGGCACAGGGGCTGAGGATGCCCCTGAGCATCACTCCTGCTCGCAGCACTGCTCCCCCTCCAGGAGGAAAACCAAACGTGAACACCACAGGGCCCAGGGAAAGCTGCCCTGCCACAGCCAGCCCTCCCTCACACCCAGATTTACTGCCCAGGGAGCAGGGACTGAGGGTAAGGAGTGCAAATCCTTTTTAACAGCATGGTATAAACAAAATAAAAGTGAAGCATTACTGTGCTTGTCTTTTCTATGAAGAGGTCAGGAGTTTGCTTTTGAAGGAGAAAGATTTTTTTTTCTTTAAGTCTGTAGTGGTAATAGTACTATTGAAATGGTTAGACAGTCTTAAAAACCACGTCCAGAAAAATATCCAAACGTGCTAAGGAAGTGGAGAGAGAAACTAAGGAATTACAAAGCACATTCACAAGTTCATTTGGTTTGGAAGAGACCCCTGGGGACTGGAAAGTGGCTGACATAAAGTTATTTTAAAAGTGCCTGGAGACATAGCAGGAAACCATAGAGCAGTTAGCTTGATATAAAGTGGGGAGAAACTGCTGGAATATCAAATGGGAAAACCACTGGAAGCAGCACAGCTTGATGAAGGGCTGACAGTACAGGAGAGGGGAGAGCTCAGGGTTCATGGCTCGCTGACTTCTGGGATTCTTGGAGGGGGTTTCTGCCCCAGCACTCAGGGAGTGCAGCAGCACCACCACACAAACCTTCCTCTCTGCTAAAGAGAGCAGATGCTCCATTTCAGAGGAGAATGAACTCCTCTCTTGATGGCACATCACCCAGGCCTCTGAGCCAAAGAACCTGACCATGTCCACACCAAAATATTCCCTGAATATTCCCATCTTTTGGGGAAAGCTGGTCCTTCCACAAATACATTTCTTCCACAGAAATTATCTGAACTAAATCTAATGAACAATTTACTGTTGCTTTTCATCAGCTGTGTCTGGCAATATCAGTAGCAGTGCTGCTTATCAGAAATCCTTATTAACGTTGTAAAATACTTTGCAAGAAGAAATAATAAGAGAAAAATTAAGAATTGGGTCCTGTTTTTAAATCCTCAAAACAGAAACAGCTTGAAGTTTGATTTCTTTATACTTTACATGAAAGTAAGCACATTCTCTTGATATGCCACAGTCTGTAGATAATGAACCAGGCAGAAAAGACAGCACTGAAAGTCTGCTTTGATTCATGGGCAAGACAGCACAATAAAGGCAATGAATATGAAGCCATCTACCACTCAGTAAGCATTTCAAATCAGAGTCATGATTATAAATAATTGTTACCATATTTGTAAAACTGAACACTAAATTCCTCTTTTTGTTAAAGACATAATTGTCCGATTCATGTGAGCAGAAGTTATTCTCCTTCCTCTCTCCCTTTTAAGTAGCTGCTACTTTGCTAAGTTTTATTACATGAAATAAGAGCCCCGAGATGCTGATCAGCACAGTTAACTGAGCTGGAATGTTACCCAGAAATGAAATGCTGCTGCAAAGGAAACGTTTGGCAAACACAAAAGTCAGATTGTGGTCACGCAGAAGCATTTTACGATTAGAAATGTCTCATTCTATTCTTCTGCCTGCCCTTGAGGAGCCAAAATGAACTGGGATTTCTGGCTCTAGATGGTGAGCTCCCAGCCTGGGCTGAATGCTTCCATGTCATTGTCACACAGAAATAGCCTGGCTGGAGCAGCACACCCAACACAGACGAGCTCACACCACAGGGATCTCTGCATTAGCACCAGGAAGGCTGCAAAGTAGGAACTAAAACTGTTTACTTCAGGATTAATTTGGTGCTATGACTCTCACTATCAACAACTTCCATGTCTGGGGGGGGGGAAGTTGCAGAAAGGTGGGATAAGCTTGACATAGCAGAATTATCCACTGAAAAAAACACTGTTTTGCTGACAACTGATGAGATTCTTAAAGAAAGGTGGCAACCACAACAGAAACTCAAAGAGTCATAAATAGATACTGGGTTTTAAGACCAGAATTTGTAACAACAGCAAGAGGTGGGAACAGCTGATTTTAAAGATCAGTTGATAAGAATCCTGCAAGTTATTCTTCTTTCCTGCCTTGAAAAAGAGGAGGATGATAGAGAGTGGATGGGCTGCCAAAATTACCTGCAGCTAAACCCAATAAAACACCCATGTGACGTGTAACTGAGGGGTAAGGAGGTAAGATGGAACCAGAAACTCTGTCAGAGTTTACCTGCCTCACATTGGAGCTCACCAACACTACTGATGCTACAAAAAACAATTAAAAAATGGCAGCACAACCTGTGATGGCTTAACTCCTGTGTCTGAGCATTGTGAACACAGCAAATGGGAAGAGATGTAAATACAATCTAACACACAGCATTCACAGCTGCTGGTATTCACCACTGGTCTCAGATTTTCCTTATTCTTTCACCAGCCTGAAAAATATCTGGTTTCCACTCAAAAAGCAAGTGTCATCACCCTCTCCATATCTATCAACAGCAAATTTGCACATATGATATGGACTGCCACGGTGTGCTTTGAAACAGTTTTTGCAGCTTCATACTCTCTATTTGCTCACAGAAGTTCCAACATGGTGTTTTTCCTCTCTTGCTTCCTCCCTCTGTAACAGAGGAACAAAGACCCCACAGAGTTTCTATTATTATCAACATAAATCAGTTGTCAAGATAATGTCTGTCAGACAAATCCTTTAAATGATGATCTTCATGATGGACTAAAGTCACTTATTTGTCTTCTTTTCCTTTAATAATAGAATCATTTAGGTTGGAGAAGACCTTCAAAATCATTGAGTCCAGCCGTAAATCTAACCCTGCCAAGTCCCCCCTGAACCATGTCCTTAAGTGCCACATTTACATGACTTTTGGTGAAAAAAAAACAAACAAAACCACTAATGGAGTTTGGCTGTACCTGCCCCAGATCTCTGGATGCCACTGATTCTAGGATGCTACTGAAAAGCAGTGAGAAGTAATTGTACCTCAGGCTCATCTCCTCAGAGCAGGCAGCCCAGCCCAGCCATTCCCAAAGCCAGTCTGCTCATTTTCCATTCCGTGGCATGATAATGTTTCTCAGGTTTCAGCCCCAGCAGACAGAACAGGCCTCTGGTTCTGCTTTCCTCCTGCACCCAGAGATGCAGCCCACAGCCCCGGGACCCCACAGCCCAAGGGACCCCACAGCCCAAGGGACCCCACAGCCC
>NW_020897721.1:8009688-8009766 GCF_003984885.1 Neopelma chrysocephalum
GACCCCACAGCCCAAGGGACCCCACAGCCCAAGGGACCCCACAGCCCCAGGGACCCCACAGCCCCAGGGACCCCACAG
>NW_020897721.1:8009776-8037956 GCF_003984885.1 Neopelma chrysocephalum
AGGGACCCCACAGCCCCAGGGACCCCACAGCCCCAGGGACCCCACAGCCCCAGGGACCCCACAGCCCCAGGGACCCCACAGCCCTGCCTGCTGGCAAGAGCTCCCAAGCCAGTTCCCAGTTCTTATCACCAACTGCAGGCTGGCACAGTCCCCAACCATGAGGCCACCTCCAGTCCCTGCCTGAAGAAAAGCAGAGCAGGAACAGCTCCTGATTCCTCCTTGCTCGTGCACATGAGTTCTCAGCAGCAGAGGCAGACTCCCAGCCCTGCCCTGCACCTTTCTGAGATGATTCACATACCTCAGCCTGGAAATCTGTCATTGCAATCATTCCTAGCCCCAGCTAAATTGCTAGTTTGAAGGTTTCTTCCCCAAATATATTCCCACAGCTCAATGCCAAATTACACAATATTATCTGAAATGTCATCTAAGACTTTGGGGGCTTATCAGAGCTGGCTTAACTGGGTAGTGTGAGACCTTTTTAATGAGATGATTAGCTACGTAAAACAATGACAAACCTTGAACTCTAGTATTTGGCTGATTATATATATATAAAACATTAGTAAGAGTTTTAGTCCTGGTAAAGTGGTAAGTGGATAAAACCAGTAGCTGCTCTAATGAGATAACCACCTTTCTGAGACTTCTGAGGAACATTTAAACATGGACTATGAAAACACCTCTTTTGTTCCCTCACTTCTTCACACTTTTCTGCAAATCTCTGCTTTCTTCCAAGCCCCCATGACAGCAGAAAGCTTTCCCTGCACAGAGATCTTCTGCTTACACATTTCACACAAACCACTCTGAGAACAGCCAGAGTCTTTCCAGATATAGCAAAAGGCACCCATCTTTTCACAGCTCTATGAAAAACAATCCCAGGGTTGATGGGTCAGGTTGTTTTTCAACTGCTATGTTGTAAATAAAGCAGTAAATCAAACCATATTCAAACAATGTAAAACACTGCATTTTTTAGACTGGCACGTCTCATAAACACCTTGTCCAGTTCATTTCTCTCACCATCCTCTCTTAAAAAAATAAATACAAGTTCTCTTGAGGAAGAGGAGAGCACATGAGAAATGTCTTGGCTGCACAGTGAAGCTGAAAATGAAACTCAGATTTATGGCAAAAACAGGCTAATTACTAAATTAAACATGGAACCAATTGTCTCATATAATATATTGTGATGAATCAGCAGAGCAGTCACAGGTCACAGGGGACAGTGGGAGGAATGAAAACGCTGCTGCTGTCAAGGGGTCACACATCATCAGGAGACAGAGCGTTTGGGGGAGACCAAACAATTCCAGAGCAGCTCCCAGGAGCTGGGACTGGCCAGTCTGGAATGGGGACAGGACAGACCTGGCTCAGAAAGGAGCAGGCCCAGGGATCAGGAAGGAATGTGTTGCATCCCATGGCACCGGCAGGGCTGGAGCCAAGCCCCCTGCACTGCCCTGGCACTGTGACAGAGTGCTGGAGGAGCCTCAGGAGACCCCCTGGCACCAGAGCTGCACTGCCTACTCCTCCTGCAGAACAGAGCAGACTGAGGGGGGACAACCAGGCCTGGACTGGCTTGCTTTGGGCTAAGCTGGAAATTCATTCCTTGCAACCATTAAATCCCTGGGAGCTCACAGGAGCTGCTGTCCATGTGCAAGAACCTGAGGAACCAAGTGCCCAGCACCACAAAGCACCTGCCATGGGAATTAGGGTGACACAAGGGAGTTACAGGAATGGACATTCTTATAAAAACAAAAAGGGAAGGGGGAAAATAAAAGGGATGCAGCTTAGCTCTTCTATTAACAAGTGTTATCTTGCTGGTGTACCTTCTTCCTTCCTCAGCCTCAAGGTCACAGCATCTCAGACTTGTGGAACAAAGACCAGAAGGAACCGAGGCATCACTGGCCCCATGACACAGCTACAGCTCCACTGATCCATCCCCCTTATTTCCATAAGTATTTAACACACACAGAAAATCACCACTGACTGCAACCAGCAACTCCACCAGCCTCAGCCCAGCCACCTGCAGCCAGCCTTTCTTCATTCTTAACCATTCCTTTCTTCACCAGTGGCTTTCTCTGCCTTCTGTTAACAAGACTGTCCCTTAACTGGCACAGATCTTTGTGTCACCCCAATTATTGCTGATGCAAACATTGCTGTGGGCAGAGGGACAGCTCACCTGCATGCCAGCATGGCTTGTCACATTGCCACCAGAAAAGAAAGGCTACATGTACTGCTGCCCTTTCTCAAGAGCACACACAAAGCTGCAACGTGCTTTTCCTATTTTCTGTCCATGCTGCTCCTTTGTTTACACTTTTGTCTGTTTGTATTTTCTTGTCCTCAAGGAAAGAGAATTAGACATTAACAAAGATAGCAAAAAAAAAGCTCCTGCTCTTCTCAATTAAATGTATCTTTTTCCTCAAACCCAAAAAACTATTATTCTTAACATAATTTAGAAAACTGTCTGCTGTTGAAGGAAAAGGTGAAAGAAAAAAGATGCTTTTGGTTTTATTTTCCACTCACCCCTCAAATAGCAGCGACGTGGTTACCCACGGCAGGCTGAGAATATAAACACCACAAGTTGTTTGGAGAGAAACAGCATCATCCCACTGATGTATCTGAGGAGCAAACAGAAGAAAATCTTCAGACTTGAAGCTTAAATCTACCACTAATATTAGGAACAGGTGCTCTGAATTAAACTCACCTGTCTTAATTAAGTGCATGATTCTAGGCTGGCTGAAACCTGCGCCTGAAACAATCTCTTAAATACTTTTAGTACTTTTTTATTATTACTTTTTCCTCTGTGCTTTTTTGAAGAGATGGAAAGATGTTTAATGATGGTTAGTTACCACGGAACTAAGCAGATAAAGATTTTTGAGTAGGGTCCTTCCATCCTGATTTAATGTCCCATGTATTACCCTTTTGGCTTTGACTGCTGAGGCTCATTTGGCCCATGAAAATTAACATCCAGACTCCTACAGAAAACTCCCAACTGGTATGGGAATATAGAGGTTCAGCTGATCACTTGACTTCAGGAATTGCTTGAAGAAAATTCCATGCCAGCCTTGAGTTTGGTGCAGTGTTACTGGAAACCTCAGCTCTGACAGGATGTCCAAGATCCAGCAAAGGATGAGATTTTTCCCCTGTGAATCTCAGTCTCAAAACTGGCACTGCTCTCAGCCAGGGCAGTGTGAGGGCTGGTTTGGCTGTTCCCTGGCACACAGCAGGTGACTGTGCTGCACACCTACATTTTTCCATGCACTTCTAATCAGAACAACTGAACTACAAGAGAGAAACGGCTTCAGCATCGTCCTTCGAGCAGCCCATAAACTACTGAGTCAAACAGGAGAAGAGCTAAGAAGGAAATAAAGTGTTCTGAGGAAGGAGAGGGAGGGGACTGAGCAATTCCCTGAAGATGCACTTTTACTGAAGTACCCAGTTATTGACACAGCCTTGGAGCACACAGCAGCAAAATTTATAGGTGCTGTCTATGAACTGAAGTGATCCTGTGAAGGGATTTCTCTGTGGAATCCAGAGCAGAGGATAAATGGAAACAGATGCAAAAAAAAATCCTTTTTTTGCTCCACCTACACTGTGTAATTATGATATTACTGGAACAAGTTTTTATTTGAATATATTTGAAAAGTTTCTGTTACACTTCTAAAAATTGGATTTTATATAACAGATTTTTCTTTATGGTATTACATTCCTTCTCCTTTTTCTTTACTCATTTCTTTTTTCCTTCGTCTATACTATTTTGTCTCTATTTTTACTCTGCCTCTTCTTTCTGTGCTTCGTTGCTGTTATATTGTGAATATGATGATTTATTTCAATTGAAGCCCCAGCATCTGGAACTAAGTGATCACAGGATGATCTCAGCTTCCACCTACCATAAACAAAACTGATTCCTATGGTTTTGTACCTTGTCTAATCCTACCCATGAAACCCTACAATAATCCCAGATGCTTCTTTAAACCTGAAAACATGACTGGGGAAGAGGCAGTGGGATTGAGACTAGTTTTAATATGCAAGAGTCCTATGCTATATGTCCATAGCTCATCCACTTGTCCATCCAGAGACCAAAGCACAGGGACAAGCCCCAGGTGAAGAGCAGGTCCACCTTGGAACACAGGATATAAGTGTACCCATCTGCTTAGCAAGTCCCTTTGGATATTCTAGGAAGAATGGTGATAAATATATTCATCCACAAAATAAACTATTGATTACTTGTTGCTGCCGTGAAGGTTAGTTTCCCTTTATGAAGGGAATAATAAAGTCAGGAGTACACTTTGATTGTCAGAAAAACAGAACAAAAGCCTGCATGAAGCTAAGATTTCCTCATCCTATGGAAAGCACAGTGTAAGACAAGTTTTACTTGTTCCACTGCATAGATTTTCAACGATGAATTAATTACATATCACAGAAATGATAGGAGAATTCGCAAGGGAAATCAAGTAGTCCTTAGTTTTTTTACTTTCCCCACTGATTACAGCACATTCCAGTGCTGTGGTAATTCTCATAGTGAGCTTGTAGCATTTTCCAAGCCAGAACAGCCCTCAGCCCTGTCTCAGTCCAAGCAGAAAAAGTAGAGGTTTGTTTGGGACTGAAAATTACTGTGAAAGGGAAGGAAAAACTCCAGAAGATAATTCAGAACAAAGAACATAGGGAAGCAATAATAGTAGTAATAATCTTTCATTTTTAACACCTTTCACCTTGAAACTTTCTAAAGCTCCATGACAATTCCATGACAATTCCATGACAATTCCATGACAATTCCATACACAGCAGCAGCTTTGCTGAGCAGGAGTGGCACCTTCACACAGCCCTGCTGAGGGAAACGGGGCAGTCCACTCACAGGGGCCAGAACAGGCTCTGGGTGGAACAGCAGTGAACACTTTATGAAGGTGGCTCCCCCTAACACAGGGGAAACTGGAGAACTTTCTGGAATATTACAAACAGAAGGAGGAGTTTGCCATAGGAAGGATTACAATTGGATATGGACAAGAGGGGAGGTGTTACAATTGCATATGGATGAGAGGGGAGGAGTAACAACAATCTTATAAGGAGTCAAAAAAAAGGGATAAGTGAAGGCAGATTTTTTACAAAGATTGCAAAATACAACTTGACAATCCTATTTTAACCTTAATGCCTACCTTGATTCATAAAGTCCTTTATTGGAAGGTAAAGGCCGTAATCTTAAACAAATTCTTCTTCCTCTGTCGATTCCTTCAAAGCTGTGATCCATCTCCAATACTGTTCTTCTCCTTGCTCATCTTCCACAGCACCTGAGAGGGAGCACAGCTGCAGGAGAAGAAGGGACTTGGTGTTTTCTCCTGCTGTGACCTTCCTTTCACCCTCCACGACTCGCACCCCACACCAACACCTTCCACAAGGCACATTCCAAGGGGCTGCTGCTCCATTCTCTGCATCCCCTTTCCAGACCTGCCCATATTCTTGCAAGTATTTGACCAGCCAGGACAGTGACCAGATAAACAGGAGTCTCATTTCCCTTCCCATGCCCACATCACATCCCAGTGCTGAAATAACTCCCAGGGTGCAGCCACATCCTCTGTCCCCTGCACTCCCCTCGCTGTGCAGAGACCCCCCCAGTTCTGGAGCAGGACTGATTTCCCATTTGTGCATTCCCATTCCATTCCCATTCCAGCATGCCATCAGACGTGGTGAAAACCTAACAAGTACAAAAAAAAATCGGATTAATAATAAATTAACACCTAGCTGAAGTTTATTTATATGTAATATTAAAGCAAATAAAGGTATTTCTTTATTAAAAATACAGTCTTGTTATTCAGTCCTTTGTCAAAAAGAAAGAGGGCTAATTTATGGAATAAATTATTTTGTACAAGGTCTACAATAATACTGACATTCCTTTCGTGCAGAACTACTAATATTTTATTTATATTCTTGTACTGCCTTCAAACCTCAGCCAAGAATCAGGTTCCCATTATGCCCTCTCAGCAAATAAAGAGACAATCCCTGCTAGGAATATGTATCAGGTAATTAATATTTTTAGGGACTTTCTCCCTGATTTTCAGGGTGCCTTTGTAGAAGTAGAGTCTTCCAAAGACACCAACCTGGATTTTCTCTAAAGCCACCTAACTCTCTCTGAAATTCAATTGTCTTCACAGCTAGAAATTCATCATTTACTCTTTTTCAAACTTACATCCAAGGACACTTCTCCTTTCCTAGTCCTTTAACCGTGCACAGGCCATGAAGTGAACACACAGGAAGCCTTGCATCACCAGCCAACTACAGAGCAACCAATAAAAGAATTATATGAAGAAAGAGTAACATACATGATCCCTCACCTTCTACTCTGTCATCCCTGCCAATTTGAGACCTTTATCAAATTTCATCAGCAGAGAGTAGTGCAGGATATACAATAAAAATAATCAAGAGCTAAACTAGTGAGGATCAAAAGATAAATCTTCCACCTTTTTTTTTAGGGTCATAGTTGGATGGAGATTCATTACATGAAGGAACCTCAATCCAGGGAAGGAATCTCAACCCAGGGAAATCTTTCTGCTTTGCAAAATGCTTTTAATACTCATCTCTCCCACAGCACTGTACAGGATCATTTTCAGGTTATAAATTTGACAGGAGAGAACAGAGGGTAATTTCACAGTTCCTTCATTTGCCACAAACTTTTTGGGGTGTTTATAGATCTTGTAGCAGAAACCACAATTCTCCCATTGGAATGTGACCTGCCACTTCTGAAGGCAGAAGGGAGCGTGGCAACAAAAATGTCCCAATTTCCCTTTCTTTCCAGCAGTGGTTTTCCACAGCTTTCCTCATAATTGCACATAAATTACGTACTCCCCTCAAAGCAAAGCTGTCCAAAAGAGCACACTAACAGCTCATGCATCCTCTTCTTTGGACCAACATTCACCTGCTAATGTGATGACTACACAATGCACCTTGCTTGGATTTTCACAGAATCACGGGATCAGCCACGTTGGAAGAGACCTCTGAGATCACCCATGAACTAACACACCTTGTCAGCCAGAGCGTGGCCCTGAGTGCCACAGCCAGGCTTTCCTCACACACCTCCTCACTGGATTATTTTAGCTGAAGCACCAGGCAGAGAGAACCCCACTCATTCTCTCCTAGCTTAAATTTGGATGTCCCTGCCCAGGTCTGTCACCAAGGCTAAGCACAGCCTGAAAATAACATAGGAGAGATTCTAATGCAGAAAAATCAATGATAGTTACCACGAAATCGTGCTTCAGGAACAGAACCCTCCATCTCCCCCTGCACCTTGGATCCTGCAGCTGCTGGAGATGGAGATGCTCTACTCACAGTGTACCCAGCCAACGTCAATATTAACCAGAGCTGAAAGAGCAGCTCACAACAAAGATTCATTTGATGAGTTCCACACACTTTGCAAATGTCACTGCTCTCTTAAATTTATATTTTTTCATTATTTCACAGAATACATGCTTTCTTGCCAGCTAACTAATGTTGGAATTGTTACTTAATTAATTGTGGTTTGTCACAGAGATCATCTAAGAAATTGTTTGTTTTAATTTTGCTTTGTAATTTATAAACAACTTTCATAGAACGCAAGTTTTAAATAAGTTTATTGGGAGAACAGCAGCTTTCAAGATGAAAATGAACATTTTGTGAACATCTGCACACACATATTTTGAGTAATTGGGGGAAAAGTACAGAGAACTGAATGATATGACTAAAAACAATACAGTACAATGCTGTGGAACGTTTTGGGGAATTCCAACCATACTCTGATGAACAAAAATTAAACTGTCAAGGGAAGGAAATACCTGCTATTCTGTTTATATTTGAGAATACTCAGCAGCATTATGAGATTTGGAAAAACCACAGTTTTCAGACAATTTTAATTTTGAATAAAAACATCCTACACCACTCAGCAAAGATTTCTCCTGCACTATCAATGAAGTTTTTCAGAAAAGACAACCACCATTTATAAAAAACAGACTCAAGTACACGTGTGCTTCTCAACTCCTCAAATCCTAGAGCATTCTGCAATTTATTTCCCCACTTTCATCGACTGAGTTTCAGAGCAGCCATTGTGTGATCGTATGTTTTTTCAAGAATAGCTGATGAATACCTGAAAACTCTCCCACTGTGGGACATTCTGTTTTCTCAGAAATGGAAAAAGCAGCCAGAATGACACATTTTCTATTTCTAAAAATAAACTGAAGGGCTGGAGAAATCAATGAAAAAAAAAAATCACTGCTAAGACAGCACAAACCACAGAATACCAATTACATTGTGGCAATGTGACATTTTGGTAATGAGACAGTCAGCTAATTACCTGATTCTGATAAACTTTTTAGCAAATAATAATCTTATGGGTAATGCTTACTTCCTTTCTAGCACTGACATTTTTCACGATGAAAAAGCAGAGCAGACAACATCTGATAAAGGCCTCCCTACCTAAGTGAGCTTTTGGTTCTGTGCTGGGAACCTTCTGAGCACTCAGCTAAAGGATTATTGCTGCACAGGGGAACTGAGAGAATGGGGGGGCCTGGGAACAGGTTGATCTTTTCTCTGCACTGCCTTACAGGAGAAGATAATTTAATTGATGTAGCCTTCTCTGCAAGGGTTCCACACATTTCCCTGCTCTGCTATCTGGAACTCTCCTGGAAGGCAGCAAAAGGATCTCCCTGTAACTCCCACTTTTTTTCACAGGAATTCACCTACACACCCAAGGCTTCCCTCCTAATCTGATAATCAGCAAATGCTACAGAATGAAGAGGAGGTTGATTCAACCAATGTGCTGCTTCAGAGAGATGAAAATAAGGGTGAGTTGGGTTTTTTGCATGTCCAGGTGCCCTGCTCTGCCCCATGAGCTCAGCTCTGTAGGAATAGTTCCACCAGCTGGAAGACTTTTCCCACATCCACACTGATCTGCTGCCCTCATTTCTCCAGTTGTTGCAATGCTGGGGACAAGCATTATTGTGATCCTAAAAAAACACCTGTTAGCATGTCCCCTCCAAATGATTCCAGTTCATTCTTCTGAATAATTCCTCTCTCCTCACTGATCCACAGGGAACTCCCTGGCCTGGGAATGCTGTGAACTGGGGCAGTGGGGGGGCCAAGCCAAAAGTGAATTGAAATCTAAGGGCAAGTAGGAGCCCTGCAAACCCCAATTGCCAGAGGTTTCTAAATGCTGATAACATCCAATCTCACTCGAGCTGCAGGAATGACAGGTACCATTGCTCTGCCCCTGTCTCCATCCCTGTGCTGTGTTCTGGAACTCTCTCTGTACCCTCTGTAGCACTCTGGGACCCCAGGCTAAGGAGGAACACCCGAGTGTTTGCTCATGCACACATAACACGGCTTCTGGGATGGCTCAAGGATGCTCCATTCTCTTTTCCTGCTGTCTGCCTTAACAACTGAGATGTCACTGAGCTGGCAGCAATGACTAAGAGCAGGTATTGCAGATCCATACACTGTTTTTATTGTAACAGAGATTCCAAACTTCTGTAGAAATCTTGCCCTGCACAGTAAACAAACAGCTGTTTATCATTGGTCTAATTACCAAGCTAATGAGATACTAATTTCTATATTCATAAAGTATGCATGAGCAAGCATAAGCGTATACAAAGCTTATGTAGTGACAAATAGAGACAAATACAATAAATAAAATAAGAAGGTATGGGTAAATAAACATTAATGATCTTTAAACCTAAGAATCTCGTGATGTTTTATGGAAACCTTGCAGGAGCAAGACATGAATGAGTCTAGTAAGTCTAGATGTTTCTATATTACCAGCATCCAACAAGTATAAAGTACTTAATTTAGAGAGGAAAAACAGCAAATGCACAAACATAACCCGGGGAATAACTGTGCTGGCAGCAGCACTGAAAAAAGGTTTGGAAGTAACAACACAGCAATAAAATAAGTCAAATTAATAATATGCAGGTGCTGCAAGAAAAGGAACATTTTCTGGGAGGTCACCTATAAGCACAAGCAGTAATTCTGTTTTCCTCTGACGATGTCATGGCTGAAGTGCTTCATTAGGAAGGAGCTGGAGGAATTAGTGAGAACCCAAAGTAGCACAACAAAAATGCTGAGAGCTTTGGAAATTGTTAAGCTTAGCAGAAAGGTGGGAAAAAAAGTTGAATTCTTCCATTTAGAGCAAAAATCAGAAGAGTAGACAGTAAATTCTTCAATTACATAAAATATTGCACCGAGGAGTATAAAGACTGATCTTCTCCATTCTTCCCTGAGGGATTATCAATATTCACTGGCAGCAGTGGGAACTTAATATATCAGGAAACCTTTCTCAATGGTCAAGCCCTGGACAATTAAGTACCAGACCAGCTCATGGATGAAAGCTCTGAAAGCCTTGGAGCTGGCAGGTTTGTAAGGAGCAGTGTGACAACAATCTCCCAAGAGATCCTTCCTTTAGAGCAGGAGGATGAGGTTGAATAAATGACACCTGCATTTGCTTTCCAGTCCTTCTCTCCTGTCCTGGGCCATTCCTTGCTGATTCTGTAGGTATGAAAAGTGAAGGGAAGCAGCTCCTTGACATCTCTCTCCTAAAATAAGTGGAATATAGCAGCTTTCCCAACCACACATCCTTGTGTCTGGGGAAGGTAGGACAACAGTTCTTAGGAATATTGTCCCTGAGACAGAATCTCCTATTGCCCATGCACCTGCTGGCACGAGCCAAGGCACTGAGGGAGCTGAGAGACCCAGTCAGGAGTTATTTCTGCTGACTGGTGCAGGGGTATCACCAGGACACACCCATCAGTGATCAATGGAGATCCACACTTGTACTGGAGAGCATGAGAAATGAACAAGGTGAAAACAAATGCTGGGAGAGCTCAGGATTATGTCAACTCTGAGAATGTTCAGCCTGACAAAAACATGATAAACAACAGGTTTCAAAAAGAGTTGTTCTTTCCCCTTTCTGTTCTTCTCCCCCAAAATTTGTTCTGAAAGTAATATATGACAAACTGACACTGTGCACAACATTACAAATCCTGGCCTGTCAGTGCAAGCCTGACAACAGCTGCCTACCATATGCCTAAAACCAGTCTGGAGCTCTAGAACAGTTCTAAACTGAGGCTGGTTTCACCTTTGCCCTTGTCTTTTTTAAGGAAGGATTGGTAGCCATGGGTTCTGATTGTGTGGAGACGCTGAACGCCCCCCCAAGTTACTTAACTAAAGATGAGAAAATTATTTAAATGAAAATGAGATTTCAGTTAGGTTGAATACAATGGGTTTGACCTGATTTTCTCTGGGAAATCCAGAGCTGTGCATCATTCTTCTCATCCATTATCCAGGCTTAGCCTCCTCCTCTACAACAAAGGAAATTCAATTCCCTCCTCTACTCCCAGGGGGTGGGAAAGAGAGAATAAGTCTATACCTCTCATACCGTGCTGAGGTGTTCATGGAATATCAGCAGAGAAGTTCATCACCTCAATAATCTATTTCTGTTTTGTTTGGGGTTTTTACCATTGTTTGGCTCAGCTGCTAAACTGACAAAATACACTGTGCACCCCAGCTGTGAAATGCTGCCAGACCTGTAACCTGCAGGTCAAGGATCAGCTCCTACTTCAGGGAGCTGGATTTTTGCAGAAGTTATCTTAGAGGAGTTAATAATGGGGTGTAGTTTCTTCATAACTTCAGGTGAAAGTACCTCTGTATTATAAATCTTTTTCTCCCTGTCAAATTATCTCCTTATTAAAAAGGCATTGCATCTTGGAGAAATTCTGGAAATCAGTCAGATTTATTTTTCTGACTATCATCATCATTACAGTCACGGCACTATTTAAAGTAACTGTTAGAGAGTGATTTTTTTCCCCTAAAAGCTTAGAATCTCTTTTGCAGTACATATTTTGACTCATATAAAAGGATTTAGATGCAAAGTCCTTATACCATACAACAGTTAACAAATATAATGTATTTTGTGCATCAGAGAAGTCCCACTAATTTCTTAAAATCATGTCAAACTTCTAATCTTTATTTCATTAAGAGTTTACTTATGTAAAATTTTAATAGAGAAGGTTCTACACTTTATATTTTACACCTACATTTATGCAACATTTAGTCAAGTCAGTAACAACTGAATAAACACCAACAAGGTATTCCAAATATTTTCATTTCCTTTCAACCATTAGGATATTTTTATCTTAAAAGGAAAACAAAAATCACATGGAAACACTTTTTAGATCCTATCATGCTGTTAGACAGAAACACTTTATAGTTTTTAAAGTCCAGTTCTGGTTTCAATGTCATGGTGTTCATTCTATATTTTTTTGATGCATGGAAATCTTGTTTTCAGCTGTGCTACAGCTATTTGTGACACAATTTACTAGAAAATATTTACTTGCATTAGATGAAAGATACACTGATCTCCACTGGTTGTTGCAGTGCCTTGGGTCTCAGGGATTTCTGAATTTTTCTTTTCCTGTTTCAGAATGTCTCTAATTCAAGGCTTTTGTTAAAAACCAGCAAATATATATTTTTCTACAGCTGATGTTTATTCCTTTCATTCTTCACACTGTCTCCTAGTGACCAAAAACTACCCTTCTTGCCCCAGTCCCTTCAAAACATTAATTTCCTTTAATATTCTCCAACTTAACTGAAGTTTTAGACTTGAACATCATCTATCACAATATTTCACTTTCTCTTCTCTTTCATTCATTTGCTTCTCAATCCTAAACAAAATGTGGAAATGTTTACAGGGAATGTATAATTTAGACTGAAATCCCCCCCAGACTATTTATAACATCACCAGCTTTCCAATCATTCATCTACTTCATCATCTGGCTACCAAGATGACAAAGAAATTTTAGAGCAGTCACATTTTCTAGCTATTTCTATGTGTCTCATGTTTTCCGAAGTTAATTTTCATGGTTTTACTTCTTGCTGGAAATGTCCTGGGGAGCAGGCACCACCTCCCTTCTCAGCAGCTCCAGCTCATGTTTATTCCAGCTGTTTGCTATTCACTGTCAAAGGTTCCTGCCTCAGCTCAGCACAGGGCAGGATCCTGCACGGCCTCTCTAAATTCTCCCAGCTCTTGGATTGATTTCTGCTCCTTTTCCAGAGGTGAGGCCCATCCCCAGCCCAGCATCCCCTCCTTCAACTGCTCTCAGCTGCCTTCAGCCAACAGCACCCTGTGGATGGAGCCATCAGACTGAAAAACCCTACTGGGAACCCAGAAAACCCAATTAATCAACCAGAACCTGGATGGAAAGTCTCGTAGTGACTGTCAGTCACTGTTAACCCTTGTGTATCATTCTGGGTCCAGCAGATGCAATGCTGGCACAGGGACCTGGGGCTCAGTTCCCAAGGCTCCCAGCACTGGGGATTGTTCTGGAAGCACTGGCTGTCCCCAGGAGTCAGGGCCAGCTGCCTTGGGTGGGTCTGGGCCTCCTTGTGCCTCCCACATCTCCTGCACGAGAGGCAGAGTTTGGCCAGTGGGTCCCTCCAGGCAGCAGCTGCACCATTCCAGCTCCCCTGCACGAGCTCCCCTGCACCATTCCAGCCCCCTGTGCAGCTCCCCTGTGCCAGTTCCCCTGTGCAGCTCCCCTGTGCCAGTTCCCCTGTACCAGCTCCCCTGTGCCAGCCCCCTGTGCCAGCCCCCTGTGCAGCTCCCTGTGCAGCTCCCCTGCCTCGCCACTCCTGTCCCACTGCTCAGAGCCCAGAGGTTTTGTGGAGAAGCAGAAGAGAGGCTGTGGTGCTGTGCTGACGGGCTCAGAGGTGTTTGCACTGCAGCAGAAGAGATGGAAATCTGTAGGTGGCCCTTCCCTGACCTCAGAGAATCAACACCTGATCATGTGAACGTGTGGATCAATGTGCAACCTGCCACAAGTGTCTGCTGGCTCAGGCACACCTTGGCAAGGAAGAGAGACTTTCCCATCCTTGCTTTGGGGAAAGTGTTGATACAAAAACAATTGTCAGAACCTCACCATCCAACCATCTGCTATTGATCCCTCCATGCCAGGCAGTGCTCTGGATCCTCCAGGAAGCCAACACTCCCATTTCCAGCAACTGATCCTGTGCAGTGGGAAACCACCCCCCCTGCCTGGCTGGAAACACACCTTCTCCAAAATGCAAAGGAATAAAAATCCAACTCCCTGTAAGAAAAGAGCTTGTCTCTCTTATGAAACTTTGTCTGGAGAGCCTGCTCAGGTTGTCTCTCCATGGCCCTGAGTGGAGCCCAAACAAAGGTGCAGTGGCTCCCAGCACTGAGGAGCTGCAGCCCCTGCCTGAATCCTGGTCAGTGGGAGGTTCTCACTGAGCAGCTCTTTGAACACACCTCATGCTTCCTCCTTCTCTCATCCAACCAAAAATTGCCCCTGCCCCCACCTAAAATCACATACAATTAATTCACAGGCCATGTTCTGATTTTAAATCTGAGACCTCCATACAAGACATAAAGAAAATAAAAAAAAGAGCAATGCAGCTCAAAATCCTCAAAATCCTCTGTCATGGTAACACAAAACAGCAAAATACACAGACTGCAGGAATTCTCACTCTTAACCATCTCCTGACAAAATAAGTGAAGCTTGATGGCCCTGTTGTACAGAAATATATTTAATAGGTATTTGAAGTGAAGCCTAATTCCTAGAGCTTGGTACAGCAATTTTCAAATCATATGTATTTTCTGATTTTTTGGCACACAGGAGGGTCCATATACCTGTTGGTTTTTTAGCTGTGACATTAAATATCCTCTTTTCTCTCTGCTTGCAGCTTTTGTTCATCTCTTAAATATAGCACTAGACTTTTCATAGCCTTCTGCATGTTAAACAGACTTCTCTGCTACTCCCTCCCCGTGTGCTAATCTTGTTTCACTAATATTACAATAATTTAAAGTCATACTGGTAAATCTTCTATTAAATATTTTGATACTGAGAACAGACAACACCATGCTACTAGAGTGTCCCTCTAAAAGACTTCGAATCTCTTCCAGATGTGACAATAACTGTTATTGTCACAAGTTGTTGTTGATTTAATAATTTTTTCCCCAAGTTGTATGTCCAGGTTTAGTGCCAATCAATCAAGAGACAGAAAAAAGCCTGTTTAATTTCCTAAATTAAGTGGGAAGCATTCACAAAATGCAAAGAATAGTATCTGCAAATTAAAAGCAAACCAGATGAGAAGGTGTAATAATATGAACAGATTAGCTGAGGGCTTGTGTTGGTAAAATGCCTAAAAATTCTTGGTTAAGTAAGAGGAGAGTTGGATTGTCAGGCAGCATGACAATCCTGCAGCACATGCCTGCCAGTGCTGCTGGCAGAACCTCTGAGGGCCCAGTTACCCCAAAAGAGGAGCACAAACAGCTCCAAGGGAAGCTTGGGGGACCTACAGCTGCTCAACACTGAGCTGAAAGTCAGCTCTCCTGGAGTCACACGTGAATTGAGGACTGAGCTTCAGGAAGCTGCATCTGAATATTTGGGGATTGGCTCTTTCATGAGATAAAAGAAATAAGTTCTGCTTTGATCAGATTATGATAAAAACTCTTCCCATTTATCTTTTTGAAAATGGGAAGTGGTGTGTTTTAAAATCAGCTCTATTTGTTATTTTTTCTTTTCAGAGAATGCCCCTTGCAGGCCCACTGATGTCCCAAGAGGCCCTGCCTGGCAGTGGAGAGCGAGCAGGGCTCGGGAAGATGGAGCAGAGCTGATGGAGAGTCCTCCTGGAAGGTGGCAACTCAAAGCTCCAGCAGAAACCACTGGCACAAGGACACCCTCATGTGCCAAATCCCAGCACACTCCCTGAAGGCAGCCTGCATGCAGCATGAATTACAGCAGAGGAATTTTCTCCCTGTCTGCTGAAATCCTCTGCTGCCTTGGGAGCTGTTTGCAGTCCCACAGTGGCCTCGCTGTGCCTGTCTCCATGGAGCACACCTCAGGTACAATTTATACACTTGCAAACCAATGGGTTATTAGTTTGGCTTTATTAAAGCCTCCTTATGTTACAGCTGTTCACTATAAATTAAGTTAACGTGAGGAAATCAAGTGCATCAGTAACAATTTGGCAACTGGTCAATAAGTAATCCATGCATAAACCATCTCTATTATCTGACAGGATCCATGGATGCTGGGATGCAGGGAAGCCTGTTTTCATCAGTCTCTGGGAAAGCAGCAGCCTGGGAGGGCAGGAATTGCAGTGAGTGCTTCTGGCCATCCTGTCCCTGCAGGCACAGCAACAGGGCTGCCTGGGCAAACTCTTTTTTCAAAGACTGTTCATAGCCTGTCACCAGGAAAACAGCTCTTTTTCCCTGTGGACCATAAGAAAGGAAAGACACTTCTCAGCAGCCAGAATGTGAAAAATCTTTTGGCTCACACATAAAGTTTAGGGGGAAAATGTTTCCTGAGGCTCTCCTTTTTCCCTTTTCTACCTATCTTGCCCAACACATCTTAGTGAGTCAGTCTTGTGGATGGAGTTATATTAGAAATTTCCAGGTAGTAAGTTTACCCTGGTTGCTGTATCATAGCACACCTGACTGTCATTTAGGGAGTTCCTTCTGGTTTTATATTATTTCTATCTGCTGCCACAGTTGCAAGTGAATTTCAAAAGACAGCTATAATTATTTATAGGAGGTGATGGTTTCCTTTTTTCTTTTTTCCCATTTAGCTTGCCAGAGATCTTGAGCAAGTCTGTAAAATTGCTTTCAGAGCGAGCTGTGGCAGTGCAGTGTTTGGTGTGGGTTACCTGAACATCACCTAAACAATAACTGTGGCTGTGTGGCAAAGAGCCAAGCAAGGTAATGCAGGCTGAGCCTGTCTGCAGCAGCAACGAGCTCAGGACAAACTGAGACAGGCAAGGGAAAGCTGGGCCCAGACAGTGAAGGAGTGAGCAGGCTGAGCTGCAGAGGAGGAACCCCAGAGGGCAAAGGAATGATGATTAACACCAATATGTGTTATGCCTGATAGGAACAGTCACAGCAACTACAGCAGTGATTCTAAACTGAGGAAGGGGCATATGGCTGCACATCAGACTTAGAAGAGCTGTTATGTCCACAGATCACCTGGATCATTGTAAAACTGTACCTGTAAGGGATGCACCAGGAGCTGTCCAAGAATACACATGTATGGAAAGCACTGTGAAGTTTGTTGTGCCAAAATTGCTGCATTGCTATCAAAAATGCAATTTTTACAGTCCAAATTGCTCTTTGGCTATTACAACAAAAGCATCTGCTCAGTGCTGCTACTCAAGACAAGACTGCCAGCCCTGTAAGTGAATGGGATTTTCGGAACAAACAATCAGGGTGATTATGCTTTCCACTGCTGCAGGGATTTTTATTTACTTCTACAGCTTATTAATATAGACAAGAAAAGAAAAAACAGATAAACAGTTTTTGGTTGTACTAGATGGCAAAAGTATATAATTACATCACTCAGAATCTCATCAGCTCCCATCAGTCTAAGCTGCTTTATGAACATATTTATAACTGCCGAGTATAGAGCAATTACGGGAACACATTCTCCTTTCTGAATGCATTTGCACATTTAGCATGGGCTGATCTAATTAAAGTCACTTCCATTAAAGTCAACTGGAGTATTTCCACTCCAGGTTAAGGAAAAGACACAACAGGAACAAGGAGACCCCAATTCCTACAGCCAAAGCTTCAGTTTTAACCAAGTGAGGGTATTCCTAGAAATGATCAAAAACATGACCTGAATACAAACCTCAGCTGAGAAAGAAACTTGTTTGGCTTTATTTGCTCAGCGGGAGTCAAAACCCACCCTATTTAGTGTGGGGTACAATGCAGGAAACCACTCTAAACAGACACCATTTGGGCACGAGAAATTAAGGGGGGAAAAAACAAGGAAGGAAGATCCTTGTTCCATTATTTACAGACAGCTGAAACCGAACTCAGTGTTTTTCTGATGTTCTTTGTTTTCTGAGAGATACAGTGATGTGTTTTATGGTTTCCCGTGCTCTAAAAGCTCAATGAGTGCTAATATCTGGAAGACAATGGGAAGAAGTTAAAAGAAGAAAACGAGCTCAGTGCAGTTTGATAAAGCTATTAAGATAGACTATTTGATTTTAATGGGGAAAAGAGAAAAGATCTGAAGCACTTAAAAGTGAAAAGTTAACACAATAGGCAAGTTTAACAGGCTTAATTCATAATTCCATATTAAATTCATATTGATTTTTTCCTCACCAATACTCCCTTTATCTAAACAACCTTTGACTGTCAAGAGCCTGGGGAGGCTGCCAAAGATCACTTCATTAATCCCTTCCAAGGGAACTGGGAAGGCTCACAAATGGAACTGGGTGATGTTTATTTCGGCACAAAAGGCCCAGTTAAGTATTCCAGCTTGAGCCAGCTGGGCAACCAAATTTATTTTGGAGATTTGTCAAAATGCCTTTGCTCACATGGCTGAGAATACTTAGCAAAAGTTTTTAATAGCTGAGAAGAAACTCAGAAAGTCAGTGACTTCAAAGGCCTTTCACTTACCTATACTGAAGGAGAAGCTTTTTTTAACATGCTGGATTTGTTTTCTATAAAGGAAAATTCATGGAATGTGTCTATTGTCCAAATGTCAAGTTAAGTACAGATGGAGATTTTTTTCTTTATATTTTATGCCAGATTCTTCAATGATAAACTTAATTCTAGGTATAATTAGAGTGTAGTAGTTAGTGTCAAAGCATGTCCTTTGTTTTAAATAACTAGACTGATGACTGTTTTAATGAAGCTGATTTGATCTTTAGTTTTCAAAATTAAGAAAGCAGAGAGTAGATACATATTGTGTCAAAAACACTGCTGAGAACAGAGACTGAAAAAGAAAGTTTGGGGCCATGTTAAGAAGATGGGGTCATTATATTTAAGGAATTCAAACTTGTAAGGACTTTTGTGACAATATAACATTACTTTTCAGGACACATCACTATCTTCCATTTTCTTTCTCTGTACATTACTAATAAAACATTCATAACATTAAGTACACATCAGATGGGAAGGATGTGATCAGCTGCCTGGCACAGAACAGGCCGTTTCTCTGATTCCTCCAGAAAGAAAAGGGGCCCAACTAATTATACAAATAGACCCTCATGAGCATAAGGAAGCCACTTCAGCCTTGAAATGACCCCCATGGAGTGAGCAAGAACCATCCCAGCAGTGCCACAGATTGAACTAAGGGCACCCCTGCATCCCACAGGGAACAGGAGGGAGAAGAGAGTTGGCACACGAGCACCAAGCTCCAAACTGGGCACGAGTCAGGGCAGCACCTCTTACAACAGGCAGAAAAATTCCTCTTTCTCTTCCTGCTTGTCCCATCTATTTTACATTTGAAGAGATTTCTGAGTTTGGGGTATTTTGCCTTTTCTTCTTTCACCAAGTCCTAGGTAAATTCCCATCTTCTCAACAAGCATTCTGTACACAAACATGTCACTAAGACAGTGAGCAGCATGATTTGCATCCCTATACAATCACACTGCACATTTACATTTAAGCACTTCAAATAAAAAAATGTAAAGAAATACAAAAAGACATACAAGTCACACTGGACAGCTGCCTCCCTGTTCTGTGCAGCCACACACACACCTCTACACACCTGCAGTTTCTCGGTAGCCCAGTCATTAATTCTCAGTAATTACCCCAGCCTAATTACGTTAGTTACACACTATCATCAACTTTTCCACAGTTTCTGAGTAGCAGCGAGTTCCTGCAAACATCCACCAGAACAGGATGTAACCCACGAGTCCTTACAGCAGGGAAATATCCTACTCTGACATTGCCAAAAATTACATAAGACAACTCTTCTCCAAAAGAAAGGATACCTCATGCTTAAGACTGGATTGATAAAAGAAATCAGGTTATGTTCCTTTCTGTTTCACAGGCTTTCATTATGGCCTGAGGCAAGTGTTTTAACCTCTGTGTATCCACTTGCTATGACTGAAATGAGTATAATAACATTTTCTGCCTTTATTTTTCTGTCTGCCTCGCCTTTGGGTGTTCTCCATCAGGGCATGTTTTTTCACTCTGACTTCAGTCCTGCTGAAGTGCACACATTTCAACAGAATTACCCAGGTGCTCACTGTTGCACACATTGAAGGCAGCCTGCTGCACTAGGAAAAGCACCTACCACAACAAAACTTCAAAAGCACTGTGATATATTTACATATAAATAAATAATACCTGCTTATCGATGCCATTCACGGTCATCACATCTTTTTATGAAGAATTTTTTAAAAATATTTATGCCAGTGGTAGTTGTATATTATAAAAAGGAGTCTGGAATTACAAATGGGAGCTGTGGCACTTCAAAAGTACTCTTCAGCTTAGTTTCAGTGCTTTCACACTGGAGCAAAGTTACATGAGCTCAAAGTCTGCAGGAGCAAGGCTCTAGTAGCTATAAGCACTAAATATCTCAGAAAGTGACCAAAATCATTCATTCAACATGTTTAAAATGTTTTGCACAAACAACTACACCTTGCAAAGCAAAACCTAAGAGATTTACATTTGGTGTACTGTCAGCATTGTGTGAAATTACCTTTTTATAGAGAAAACCCACTAATCCTATAATATAAGACAAGTAATCACTGTTAGTGAAATACTGTTACTTCACTTTATTGATATGACTAAAATAATGTGTGAAAATAATGCATGGTAGGAATCATTCAGCTCCTGCAGCAGCAAAAAAAAAAAGTGTTTACACGAAGGCCATTTTTCCCAGACTAACAAAAAATGAATCTGCAGCGTGTCTGCAGCCTCCAGGTAAACCCTGACCCAGAATATGCATTACTCTATTTTTCTCTTCTTTTCTTATCATCTGTTCAGCTTGTAAACAAACTGCAATATCACCATGAACAATATCTATGAAGCAGCACCTGCTCCCAGAAGAGATGTCCTGGCTGACAGGGCTCTGTCCTGGCCATCACTGCTGCTGGAACAGACTCCTCCACTGCTGCTTGGAGCACAAACTGCTCACACCAGCTTCCCTTCCCCTCATCCTGCCCCTCCTGTGCTACCTCAGACCAACATCTTTCGTCTCTCCATTTTCAGTGCTCCATAAAACAAATCTGGTGTCAATCTGAGGACACCTGGAATGAACTTAGCGGTGGATTCTTTGACCTTTTTAACACCTGGGGGTCAAAAATCACCATCAGCGGTTGGAGAGAAAAATGTGAAAGATCAAAGTCTTCCACTCCCACTACTGTTCTTGTTTTCCTTTGTTGATATGTGCACTGCTGACAGAAACCAGCAATTTTTAGCTCAAAAGTGCAAATATTTGATAGGAAACTGAGGCCAGATGTATAAACCTAAAACAAACAGCAAATATTTCTGTGATTCTTTTAGCAGCACTGGAAAAGGTCCTTTTTAACAAACAAAATCCTTCTCCTGGTGGGTTTGTAAATCAAACGTTATGGCTTTTATTAGTTGATAGACTGTTGATACTAAATAACAGCTGACTTTAAGCCCAAGAGCAACTGCATAAGACTCCTTTCATTGTTGAGCTGAGATATGCAAAAAGTAAACACCATAAATCATGAAAACTTTGCTTAGTACAAGTATTTCATGCTAGTAATATACAATATTTTGGTAGAAAAGGCAATCTTTTTTAAAAAAAAACCTTTTTTTTTTAATCAGTTTCCCTGCAAATCTATATCTAACAGAAAATTATTCATTTTCTTTCACTTTCCCTGAAACTAAATTTTTCTCTTTTGTTTTCCAACTATTATTTTTCTCTGCTGACCTTTATGTGGCCCAAATTTTAGAGGAATGTAATGAAAAAGCCTCGAAGCATCCTAACAGTTACAAATTGTTTATATTACAAACTGACTCCGTCCCAAATCAAATGTCAATACACATTTGGTCTCTTAAAAAGCCACAGCATTCTTTTTGAAGTATGTTCAGAGAAGTATTGAAGAAAGAAAAGAGTAAGAGTACAGAACCAAAAGAACACGGATTTGGTTTACAGTTGTAGCTAATTTGTCTTGTAAAGTCAAATTCTCTCAGCTGTTCCCATTTTCCTGCAACTCAAACCAAAACCCAACGAACACGAGGTGTGAAAGTGCCACTGAGGCAGCAGCTGATACAACCTGATACAATCTGATACAATTTGATACAACCTGATACAATCAGATACAATTTGGTACAACCTGATACAATCTGATACAACCTGATACAATCTGATACAACCTGATACAATTTGATACAGTCTGATACAATCAGATACAATCTGAGGCTCCATTTGTAGCCTCAGCAAAGTCCCTTCTGAGATAATTCCAAGGTACAACATCAGGCCGTGCACGTTACAAAGAGTCAACTCTAACAATTTGTGGGTCTAAGTCAAGTATCAAAACATAGCACGTGTTGAAAATCACCAGATGATTTATCAACTAACCAAAATATCTGAACAAGTCCTTGGAGAATTACAAGGCAGAAGCAATTTCCACACCAGCTTAATCAATCCCCACTACAATTTCCATGATTTGATGTTTTCAGAGAATTTTGATCCAGTCCTAATTCCCATAGCTTTACCATCTGCACAGCATTTTCATGAAAGGTAATTTTATCCCCTCTACCAACCTGTTAAATATTGTCATGGGAGGATTTATTAGTTTCCATGACTCCAGACAGTATTTTATTCTCCCTCTGTTGTCAGCTGGCAGACCCAAGTTCCTAATTTTGTCAATTGAAAGCACTGAAACCATTCATTAATAAAATAATCTACCTGTTCTGTGACTCAAGAGCAACACCTGCCTTTCAGCCCATGGCTGACAACGTCTTGCACCGAAAGAGGGGGAGAAAAAGGAAGTTCTCCTGTGTAATGCAAAGAGCTGCAAGTTGGGAACTCCAGGCAGAGCTGCCACCCTTCCTAGGGAGAAAATCATCACAAGTATGATGATAGCAGAAGTGTAATTGCTACAATTTGTTGGAGAAATGTAATACTCTGTTAAGCTCTAAGATTTTTAAGAGCACCGAACTCATTTTACTCCTAAAACTCTACACACACTAGTGATGATTTTAATTGCTACAGTGCAGTGATTAATAAAAGCAGCAATGGGCTCAGCAGCCTGAGCTCACACAAACTGCTCCTGCTCTAGGGAAGCCTGAGATGCACGAGGGTGGGTTCTCTCCAAATGTGTTTATCAGAAAGCTGTTTGTCTCCTGTAGTAGACCTTGATTCCCAGTCATTCCATCTGTCTCAATGAGTGCAGCACAAGGCCTTTAATACTCCCTGCTTGGGAGCTAATGCCTTTAGCTTTCCATTAGGTAATTTGAAAGACCTATTCATTTTTTTTCACAGTCAGCTAACTAATTCTTTAACACTTCATTTCAATACCACTAACACTTACTAAGGGATTGCCTTCACTAAGTGAACAATCTCAGCTGTCTCAACATTTCATCCTTACCTGACATATAGAGCTGTGTCTAAATCAATGAATCACACTCAGGTAGGTCTATCACCTTGAGCATTTTTTTTTTTTTACATCTAGTCCCAGTGCTCCTCTTCATTGTTCAGTGTGAAACTTCCAAGATCTGTGGAGAGTAAGACACACTTGCATTTTATCCACATTTCTATACTGTTCTGTTATCCAAATTAAAGACCATCAGCTCTCCAGTTCAGCAGCAAGGACTGCATTTCAAAGTGCTTCCTTTCTGATGTACCTCATGGCAAAGGTGGCAAAGAAAAGACTAAGTTTCCTCCTTTGCTGCAAAGACAGTCACATATCATGATGACAGGCAGAGTGTAGGAAAGGTGAACTGGGTTCTTTTTTTACCCCCAGCTTGTCAGAATTTATTCTCTTTCAGCAAAATTCTATCAGATACACCAAGAATGAATATCAGGGATAAACTTGTGAAAGTTTTCAAGATGAATCAGTGAACACAGAGTGAGTTTGAATTTCTTTTGGCATCAGCTTTGACTAAAAAAAAAAAAAAAAGCTAAATCAAAATGTAGTAACTTTTTTATTCCAGGCATACTTTAAATAAGTGAAAAAATCACAGAATTCTATCTCCTGGTGTGTCTGCCCCACACACAGCAGTATAAGGAAGTGCCTAGTAAAAGATGCAAATGCACATTAGAAGTAAAACATCACTAAATTTAAGCTAATCTTTCAGTGCCTTCACTTAACAAGACAGAAGGGCCCTACCAAGGTGCAGAATGTGAATTCCTTTGCCATGTCTGAGCATGGTGTCTGTGCAGCTCCTGCTGACCCTCCACTGCCAACTGGGCAGTGCCTCAAATCCCCACAGGGTACTGCACGAAGTTACTTGATTTGAACCTTTTCAGATCAATTTTGCAGTTGAATAATGTCAGGATTTTAACTTTTTTCATACTAAACAGCTCAATACTATTGTGCAGGTGGTACATCACCTTGGTTTTGACATAACCAGGTTTGCATTACACTGGTTAGAACAAAAAACAAACCACAACAAAAAAGAAACACCCAACAGCAACATCCTGGGAGGAAAATAATCAGATGAGAAAAACTGATTCTGGAAGCATTTTTCTATTAGCTTTAGTGATCTAAAACATCAAATGGGCTCTGTCTTTCCAGAGGAATGTCAGCTGAGGGAGAAAAGCTGCTGTTTGCCTGTAGGAATGCCTGGGACTGTGGTCCCTCCAGGGCAGCTCCAAACTCCTCTGGGAGCTGCATTGCCACAAAAAGCAGAAGGCACAGAGACTCCAATAATCAGGTGGGTTTGGATGCTGAGGATCAACACTCACCCTTCCTCTCAGGTCTGAGGGAATTCCTCTGCCAGCAGAAAGCAGGACTCAACCTAAATCCTGCCCTCACAAATGTCAGAGCAGATATAGGGCACTTTGATGTTCTACTGCCATAAGAAATGATGCCTTTGGACAACTCAAAGCTGCTTCTCCACATTTAGAGTTACAACATACTACTGTGATAACGAAATAATTATCAAACTTTTGTATTATAACTGAAAGCCCATTTAGGTATCCCAGCTTTCAAAGGTAACTACAACTAAACATGACCAGAAGCAAGTAAGAAAAATACAGAAAAAGTAAAGAAATGCAAATAAATTACATAAACATTTTCTGAGTACAGAGTACTACTGTCCTGAAGAGTAGGAATATGGATATATTATCTTGGAATCTCATTGTTATGATAGATTTTTACAGTGAAAAGCAATGAAGTCTCGTATAAATCAGAACCAATTCACTTTCTTCATGACTGCAAAGCCCCTCATTACTTTTACTGTCAGAAAAGAGAACCACTTCATAGGAAATGGCAGAACCAGCTACACATGTTCAGCATTGGAACACAGAAATCACATTATAAGATTACTATTGAGTTCTTTTGACTCAGACAAAGCACTCTTGTTAGCAAATGATACTTTGTATTTGGCCACAATTTGTAAAAGCAGATAATATTTTCCATTTGTATCATAAATTTCATCACTGGATATGAAAGTCAGCTAGTGCTTATTGGCTGCTTGTGTGCAACATGATTCTTGAGAGACTGACTGCTTTTTTGGATACAGAGATGGAAGCAAAAAATGAACTTATATTCACTAAATATCGCCAATGCCTGTGGAAGAACAGGGTAGGAAAGTTGGTCTTCCTGTACTCCAGCTCCTGTGCCTTCACTGGCAGAACACATTTCCTAACTTTAAGCACCCTTGTTACCATTTTTCAGATCAAAAGGACAGGGAGGAAAAAGAAAAAACAGAGTTAAAAAGAGTGTTCATATATTAGTCAAAGTATTAAGTAAGCCAATTTTGAATTAACGTTGATCTAATTATCTCTCCCATACTTTTCCAGAGTATATTTTAAGAAAAAAAATCATCACTATGACAGTCTTGTGAAGCTGAACCCCTGTCAGTAAAATACACCTATCTGGAGGATGAAGAATTAGGAGTCTTCTACATTATCTTGCAGAACTCCTACATAAATAAAATGGATTTAGAAGAGAACATGCAACATCAAAAATCCATCCTCCAGTCTCAAATAAATCTGTCCCAGTAATTTTTAAGAGTTTCATAAATTGTAGAAAACAAAGCTGAATCTCAATTAAGGGCTGCTGAAGGGAGAGCAGATCCCCAGCACTGCCATCTGGGCTGCTGCGAGCACATGTAATGTGTATCTGTCACTGCCGGCTTAGAGGGTTATCCATCATTCCCCAGCATCAGCCCAGTGTTCCCAGCAAGCACAGGAACCTGCAAAACCAACACAGACACACGAGTACCTCTGACAGGACAAGCTCCCTCACATGGAGCACTCATAGAGGGTAATCACAAGCCATTAATACAATGCAGCCCATAAATGTCAGCACAAATAGTCAAGTGTGTGTCAATGAGCAGGGCAGAGACATGACTGACCCAGACAGCAACTTATGGCACATGACAGCTTTGGAAACACCTCCAGCTATGGAGACACATTTCATCTCCACGTGCCAAAGATCCAACAGGACAAAATCCAGCGTCATTTCATAAGGGGGGGGGGGAAATCTGTTCCTATTTCCAAAGCCTTGTAAAAAACTGCCAAATGTCCAAGGAGAAGGCAGTGTGCCCCAAGCCAAACCTGTTCAAGATGTGGCCAGCAGATAAACCCAGCCATGGCTCACCAGAGGCAGCTCCACACGCCCTGTCAGCTGAGCATGATGGAGATGGATCAGCCCTGTTACTGGACTGGGTTGCAAGGAAAAGCCTCAGGGACATGTTAGGGCCATTTGAAGAGCTCACTGGAGACCCAAGTGTGGAAGGAGCACGCCTAAGCCAAGTTCTACATGCAGCCCATACACCCTCATGAATAATGAAGTGTTTTAGGCAAAAAAAAAGAAGATATTACAATGACCATTTTTTTCTGTCACAGATTTTTTGGAGGAATTCTACTTGAATTGATTGGGTGTTTTGGGACTGGCAAATACATTTAACCATTTGGTTGAATCCTCAACCATAAACTGTTCTACTGAATAGTAACTTAGTCGAAGAGGTAGGAATTTATATACTTTTAGGACAAAAATATATGAAAGAGCCTTATAAAAGACTGCTGTGAAGGGCTGTTGTTTGCAAACACTTAACTAGCACAACTATTATTCCCTTCTAAAACATGGCAGGTTTTTTTCCTGTAAAATCACAGTGAAATTACAGTTGAGAAGTGTACATCACACAGGCTTTCCCTGTATGTTGGCCACATGACAGATATCAATAATTTTAGGATAATATTAGAAGATACATATAGAAAGCAGTAAATTACTTCTTTTCCTGAGAAACAGTATTCCTAAACACAGTCTTTCAATTACTAACATTTCCTGCTAGCATCTGAATACTTGTACACAAATTTTAGAAGTTACATATGTTTGTTTGATCTACCTTTGGTTATAGTTCTGGTTAAAAATTTCCCTTCTGAAGAATATGCATTAAAAAAAGGAACAAAATGATTTTATGAGAAGAATGAGACCACCCAGACTCTGTTCTCTCAGTGTCATTAGCAGGTCATGCCCATGACAAATTCGGTTCCTCAGTTCTGCATGAAATGAGAGTCTTATTACCATATTAGAATGATGGTGAAAAAATGAGACAATGTAGGGACCACTGAAAATTCTGAAAAATCAAAATTGTTTCAGTGTGAATAGTGTTTTATTTAAGTGTTCAGAATGTGTTAAAAAAAATAGCACATGGCTAATTGACTGGCTGAATAAAAAACTGCCCTTTCCTTTAAAAGCCTTCCACCAAATATTCAACTGATGCTTATGAGCAGCAGGAATTCATGGAGCCCCTGCTCACGGCATCAAAGGGAATGCAGGACACAAACGGGAACGCTCGGCTCCATGCAGGGGCAGGGCCATCCTCCCAAATGTATCCCAGGATACCATGGGATTAAAAGACAATTCAATACCTTTTCATAGATCTCCAGTGAACGGAGCCTAAACCAGGAACAGAGCTGTGGGATTTGGGCCAGACCCCTTGGCTGAGGAATGCCTTGGAAAGGGCCAGGTCAGGAACCAGCGGGAGGGGGGATCCCCCCCGGCAGGAGCCCTTCCTTAGGGTTCCTCGGGATCATTCCTTAGGGTTCCTCAGGATCATTCCTTAGGGTTCCTCAGGGTTCCTCGGGGTCATTCCTTAGGGTTCCTCAGGATCATTCCTCAGGATCATTCCTCAGGGTTCCTCAGGATCATTCCTCAGGATCATTCCTCAGGGTTCCTCGGGATCATTCCTTAGGGTTCCTCAGGACCATCCCTCAGGGTTCCTCAGGATCATTCCTCAGGATCATCCCTCAGGGTTCCTCAGGATCGTTCCTCAGGATCA
>NW_020897721.1:8037966-8062746 GCF_003984885.1 Neopelma chrysocephalum
CAGGGTTCCTCAGGATCATTCCTCAGGATCACTCCTCAGGGTTCCTCGGGATCATTCCTCAGGATCACTCCTCAGGGTTCCTCAGGAGCCAAGGGCAGGACTGGTGTCCCTGGGGCAGCAGCCAAAGCTGCCCCTCCCTGTGCCCTCCTGGGGCATTTGTCCCTGGGAGAGATGACCATTCCTGGCAGTGATAACACCACCTCCCCCACTGGAGTGCTTTGAGCACCAGTGGAATTTAAGGAATATCACAGCAGGGTGCTGTGTTTCTGCTAGAGAAAAATGGGAACACAACTGCAGTGGTTTAGATGCTGTAAATCAAATGGCACATTCTCTCATCCAGAAGTGCAAGGCTCACAACTACCATGCAAATATTCTTGGTGGCTACGGTGTAATCAGGTGCCTATAATACAGTGATTAACTTGCTGGACAGTTGGCATGCAACAGAAAATTCAATATTTTCATCTTAAGGTCAGCATGAGTTGATGATCAGCACTTTAGTTGTGCCTCTCCATTGCTAACTTTTGAATAATTCCTAATGCTAATTCAGATTTTCACACTTGCTTGCAAAACAAAATCAACACGTAAGAAATTTAACACTGCAACATAAGCCAAAAACTTTCTCTAAACTGAGAAGAGTAAAAGTATATTTGAGTGACGAGGTTTTAAATTAGAATCATGGCATTTGACTTCTCACATTTCCAAAAGGATTTCACCTACGAACACCAAACAGGATTTTTAGCCTTTCAGGATATATAACAAACATTTATTGAGGAAGTTCATCTTTCAAATTCTTACCTACAAAGCAAGTTTGTTATGACTGTGGGAACTTGTATTTACAAGGAAAAAATATAGTTCACTTTCAAAAAATCCTTTCAATTCAAAAATAAATAATGTGAACACTAAGTGTCTGTATGGTCTGGAGATGCTCTGTGCCTTTAGTATTTGGGTGACATTTCCTGTGTATTTGCTTACTCTAAAGTATATTTGAATGCTGGAAGTTCTACAGTGTTCTCTGAAAATGCCACTACTCTGAAAAGTGACTTCAAAAGACAGGATCGTTTGATGGTTGTTGTTTCTTAGTGATTTTGGTATCAAATGTGTTCCAGTTCAAAGTTAAAAAGATTAATTGCTTTCTGATTGTCAGATCTGCAAATTGATGCTACTTCCAAAAAGTCAAGGGGCTCCCATTGCTAAAATTTCTATAGGATTTCACTGTTCTGTAATTTGTTGCAATTACATGAATCGAGATGCCAGTGTGGCTCAAGAAATGTGCAGTATATCAATATTATTTCTCGATGAAGCAACATAAAGAACAGCATCCTCTCTATGTTTAAAAATATTTTTTAAAAATAGATTCTGTATTCTTGAGCAGGCAGATGCAATTCTTTGCACTGCAATCTGTGGAGTTAAAAAAAACCAGCAAGCTCTGAAGTAACTAAGTGATGCAGCTACTAATTCTAGGGATCTTTTTGGAATTGTTTTTAGGCAAATACAGCACAATATTAAGACAAAGTTTCTTTTGCCGTTGATTTATGGATTAGACAGAGGGATCTTGAACACATGAGCCAATTAACAGTTAAAGGGGCTTCCACAGTGACGCAGACTAATTTTTCTTCACCTTTGCTTTCAGGTTGCCCCCTGCTTTTCCAACCAGGTCTGGCTCCACGGGGCTAAAGTGGAATACACTTACTACAAAACATTTTTACCACACTTCAACAGAAGCTTTTTAGATACAGCCAAATTCTGCTTATACAAAGGAAACAAAAGTTTGACTCGTATTTTTTCACCCTGCAACTTTGAGTATTGAAAACTGAAAGAAAATTAGTCAAGGCTGTGGGTTGGGCAGCAGATCACTGGGGCAGCACAGGAACCTCGGCTGGCACAGGGCTAGAAAAACAGTTCCAGCTGAATTTACACTGTAAATGACTCTAGATCTGTCCTTGATAACTACACCTCATCTATCATTGATGATCTGCTTACTATTTGAACAAAGCTAAAGTCCTCCATTTACATATGTAGTAAACATCTCTTCCCTCAGCAAACAGATCTGACTCTGTCCCAGACTGCACTGGACTCCTTAGCACACACAAGACTCTCAATTTTCTCTTCAGAAGAAGGTTATTCTTTAGAGTCTATGTTTTGGTACAAAAAAACAACCTGTGTTCCTTTAAGAACTCAAGTATCTCAATCTCTTCTGTAGTCTCAGTGTAATTTTCAATTTTCATTATTTGGACTCTGACAATTTCTGTTCCAAACTCACATTAATAACACACTGCTTAGCAGAGTTCTGTGTCTAGGAGCCACAAACACACATTCAAACCACCATACTGTGTAGTGACTTATTTTTCTCTCTCAACACATCTCGTGTCCTGCTAACTTTGGCCAAATTTCCACAGTGAGGGTGAAAGTGAATCTTTGACTCTTCCTTGTGAACAGGTAACTCAGCAAACGGTTCCCCTCCCTTGTCTGCATTTAAAATTCTGGTGTCTAGAAGCTACTAGACTTCTCATGTACATCAATTCCAGGTTGACTGGATGATTTTTAATTTTTTCCTGCCTAATTATGGAGGGATTTACACTCCTTCTCCCGACTGCCAGATATCCAAGGACATGGAGAATTCTATATAAGCAAGAAGTCAGTATGAGGCAGGTATAGTCAAGTGCAGTTTATCCTCCCCCACAAATCATAAAGAATTGCTGAGATAAATCAAGGTAGTTCATCAATAATTTACATGCAGAAGTGCTTACAAACAGTTAAATCTAGAGAAAAAAAAATCTTGCAGGCCAAAAACCACAGAGCTGAGCTTAACCTGTATCAGTATTCCTATCATCTGAGCATTGTTTATCATTGCCATGTACTTGAAATTAAAATGCTAAAGACAACTCTTAGAATGCAAAGCATTTTCCAGCAGATAAATCCAAAAGGAGTGAGAAGAATTGAATCAACAGGTGAGTTCCCCTCATCACTGCTGGTGCAGTCACAGGCTGCACAGCAGCCTCAGGACCATAGGGAGAGTGTGTGCAAAGAATATGTAGTTTCTCAGTGAGACAGTATTTCCTGTAGGGCTGGTCTTATCCTATCCATTAAAACTCGTACCCATAAAACTCAGATTAGGCTGAACTAGGATTATATTAAATCCTCCCTTCATGAACATGGGTTCAGTTTGTCCCTCAGTGTACACTGTAATATTGCTCCTGACTTCAGTGCTACTATACCAGCTCACTTTGGCTTAGGCTGGCTAAATAAGAACTAAAATTCTGTTGGGTTTAATACATTATTAGTCTAGAGGTTTCCTTATATTCCCTTTTCATCTGTTAATTGAGGTAATTTTTGTTATCTGTTTTTCTCTCTAGCTAATGACTCAGCACTTCTTTCATTTCCTGCCCATTAACATTTTATTGTTTTGAATGTTGACACACAACATGTTTATAATTGTTCAATAAATACCATGCCATAGAGAAAAAAACAGAACAAGTAACTTCTGGGAAAGTAAAAGATTATGAGTCCTTTATGGAATCTCATTTAAAATGGATCACAGCATCCGCCTGTATCCTGTTACAATATCAAAGGCATTACACTTAAATTAAAGAAGCAGAAATAAGGGAAAGCATCCAGACGAATGAAAATACTTGCTCAGGGGAATAGCTTTATTCTAATCCTGAAACTGTATATATATGAAAATCTTCATTATCAAATAAAATCCTAGATGTTGTGACAAGGCTTCCTCTAGTAATCCACAACTGAAAGGATTTCTGGTAGTCCTCTGGGTTAAAAAAAACCCCTTGGCCAATTTATACCATAGGAGTATGATCCAGAAAGAAAAAATGCTTTGAGGATTTGAAGATTCACACTACTTTAGTAGCTGTACTTTTAGCTTTGTTTTCCATGTCACCAGCTCTGAGAGACTAAGATTCATTACCCTCTGTTCCTTTATTAACTGTGCTATCAAAGGCTTATGATCCCTGCATGACTTCAAGATCTCACTTCAACATCAACTGGGTCCAAGATCGATTCCACTTTTTGTCAATATTATTCAAAGACTCTGGATGTGCATCTCATCTTTTATTTAAGGCATCTCTGTACTTAGTCATGCCATGGTAAGTACAGGTTTGATAAAAGCAGGTACAGTTCTACTGACTTCAGCTGAACTGAATCCACTGAAACTGGAACTGAACACGGTCAACTGGCACTCAAACAGTCCAGATGGGTAAAATCCATGTTTATTCTGTGCTCATCTCCAAACAATAGGCCATCAAGTATATTTTTATTAGAAAACTCTGCTTGTTCTACGAACAATTATAGACCTTAAGAATTTAAGTTAACAATCTTTAATGATCAGCAAACCCAATTAATTCATGGTCTTCTGCACCTATTAGCTGGTCACAAATAAATCAAAAATATCTACCAAACTGTATTAATCAGCAGTATCAAATCCTTATGGTGTTGACTGTATGCATAGGAAATTTGTTTCATATACAAAATAAAAATCAGTCAAGAAGATTTTGACTAAATATGCCACTCACACTAGATTTTAGTTGTCTGATTAGAGACCCTCACAGTGAAATTTTCAGCATTTGCTCACATTCTCCATTGTTACATCTTCCCCAGCATTCACCTCAAACTGGCCACTTCCTCTGCCCTTCTGGTAGAGATCAATGTCACACGTTGTCTTTCAGCAAAGGCTAAATTCTGCCCCAAAATAAAAGCATCAACGATGCCAATGAACAATAAAAAAGTAGAAAAAAAATCAGTTAAAAAATTCAAGTAGCACTGTCTTGTAGCATTTGCTCTGTTGTAGCACCTGACTCTGAGGATCACACCCGAGAACAACGTGCTCTGAAACAGAGATTAAACAGTGCAGCTGGTTAGACAGCAATGAGCCTCTGGAATCTTCCTGGCAGGCTGCTGTTAATTGAACAGGTTTTGTTCTCCATCAGCCTGGCCCTGGTTTATCTCCTCTAACACTGGGGTAACAGGAGGTGTGGGGTGGAGAGCTGAACATCCCCCCTGGAGCCCCTGTGCAGCCACCCCTCCCTGACCAGTGCCACTGAGCCCCTTCCCCTCCCTGCCCCTGACACAGCTCAGAGGAGGCACAGCAGGACTGCACACACCACCAGCACCGTACACACCATCAGCACTGCACACACCACCCTGGCACAGGTCTGCACACACTGTACACACTGCACACACCACCAGCACTGTACACACCACCAGCACTGTACACACCACCCTGGCACACATCTGTACACACTGCACACACCACCAGCACTGCACACACCATCAGCACTGCACACACTGTACACACTGCACACACCTGGCACACATCTGTACACACTGCACACACCATCAGCACTGCACACACCACCCTGGCACACGTCTGCACACACCATCAGCACTGTACACACCATCAGCACTGCACACACCATCCTGGCACATGTCTGTACACACTGTACACACCATCAGCACTGCACACACCACCAGCACTGCACACACCACCCTGGCACAGGTCTGTACACACTGTACACACCTGGCACACATCTGTACACACTGTACACACCATCCTGGCAGCTGCCCTGGGCCCTGCTCTCCCTTTGTGCTGAGAAATCATCCATCATCAAATCATTGATGGCATTTCAAAGGTTAAAACAGCACTGCAAGTATTCCCTCTTACTTTCTCTCATCTCTCTAGAGAAGACACCACTACTTCTTTGAAACAGTAAATAAACCTTAAACCTTTACGTGTTCAAAGGAAACGCTGCCTTGTCTCAGAGAGTATTCCTTTTGACACTGCCTCCAAAAGCTGCTCCCTGGCAAGTTCATCCTGTTCCTCAGGCAAGACCTGGCTATTCCCTGCTGTGACAGAGCAAGCCCTTCTTCCCCTTCTCCCTCAGTGGAAAGAACATCTTCTTTCTAGCCAGGGTAACCTTTGACTTTGTCTAGAGCATAACAATATTCGCTCTTTTGAAAGCTTCCTGGAGGACTTCTTCCTTTAAAGCACAGAATTGCCCTAATTGGACCTCCAAGAACGACTGCCGTCCTTTTTTCACATGGCTTTAAAAACCCACTATCCTCCCCATCTCTCTATTCCGTGGTGTTAGATTTCGTTAGGTTTTAGATTAAAATAAATTAAAGGCAACTGCATGAGGTTAAAGGCACTTTAGGGTTTAAAGCACTGTTATTGCAGTAGCTCTCTCTACTGTGACACTATCATGCATCCATCACATTGTCAGTTCTCTTTTCAGTGCACAATTGACAGAGAACAAGATGGAAACAGTCCATCAATCTGGTGTCACAGCTGTAATAAAAGTCTGCAGCAAACCTGTAAAAATGCTTCCCCTCAGCTCCAGCAGCAGCGTGCTGGCTGTGGAAAGGATTTAGCAGACCTGCAAAGAGAGTCCCGTGGAAAAACTGCCACTGGAGGCATTTTGCAGGTACTAAGTGCTTGCTGACACCTCCCCATCACAGCAGAGGAGAAGGAGAACTGCCCAAACAAACAAACACCTCTGCAGCTCCCACACTAACACACACAACTCTGCTGTGCCTTCATCTCTGGGCTGCATCTATGAACTCACTGACATGCAAAGGGACAGTCACCCAAGCCACAAAACACTCCTCTAATAACTAATTCACAGCAATTAAACATACAACCTCCTCAATGAACAGATGACATTGCATGTGTTTTTCATGTACACTATGTATTTGCACACTTGGAAAATGTGAGACAACGCACCTGAGTGTGGATTTCTTGTACAAAAATCCTGAAAGACACCATAAAGAGATCCCAAGAATAAAGAACACCTAACACGGAAATCCCTACTTGCAGTTCACAACATACAAATTCATTCCATGGAAAACGTGTTTCACGTGCTCTGCTCACAAACTAGAGGCAGGTACAAGGAATGTGAGACCCCAGCCCTGCTACCTACAGCTATTCACCTTCCTGGGAACAGAAATGCTAACACAAAAGTAAATGAAGGAAATAGGTAAGTGGAGGGACAAAATCATCCAGAGGATGTATATTTAGGAGGCTGGAGAAGCACAAGAAGCCAAATACATTAACAGCATAAGGATGTCTGAGGACACCGGCTCTTAGGAAAAATACATGGAATAAAATTCTACTTCAGAATACAGTAAATTTCTAGAAATACATATGCAGGTTATACTGATTGATTTTTTTTATTAAACCTGGTAGGAATTATTTGAACTAAGGGAACCACCCTTATTTTAAAGAGGATCAGGAAATGCCCCCATCATCCTGTTCACTCACAAGGAGAAAGCAGTTGGGATATTAAGTTGCTGCTTTGCCAAGGGGAAAACTAATCACAGAATATCTTCACAAACATTCTAACATTACTTTTACTAATAAAATAGAGACTCATTCTTTAAATTGCTTGTTTCTTATTTGTTTTTTAAGGGATTGGCTCTTCTTTAGTACCATAATCTACCACAAAAAGGTGGTTACAAAGCAGCTAAATTCCACGGTTTTGTCCAGCTTTCTTCATAGCCTTTTTGTCAAAAATTTACTGGAGGAATGGTTTTATTTATCAAATCATAATCAGATGTTTGCAGGGTGACCCAGAATATGAGCAATGGCAGATGTGTCTCAGACTTTGTGTCACAAGATAATAATTTGAGCTAACAAAAATTGTTTTGGTGATGTCACGGATACTTCTATCATCAAATAAGAGTTCAGCAATCTGGGTAATGAGGAGCAGCAGGAAAAGCAAGTGAGAGAATAGAATGAAAAATAAGATTTCTACTTTTTTTGATTCATTGAGACTAAGCCTTTAACTGTTTTAAGAAATAAGATTTTTCTTCTCAGTTTAAATAGCAGTTCCATTTCATCATTTATGTGGACACAGAAAAATGTTCTATAAAACCAAAACCAGAGAACTGCTAAAATCTGGGATTTAGGATAATTCTTACCACATTGGAAACTGCTCTCTTTCTGATAAAAATTAAGGCTTTTCTGAAAGAGGTTAACCAAGAAAGACAAGGGGGAAGGGGAGGACTCTTTTATCATCCCAGTAAACACAGTGGTTATGATGTTAAAAGACCCCCAAAGCAAAGCAGAGCTCAGATGCTGGGGCTGATCCCACCCATGATCCTCCCCAGCAGAGCACACTGAGCTGTGTCCGTGGCCATGCCCTGCTTGCTTTGTCCTGTTAATCCCTCTGAGCATTCCTGTTCTTCCCCCTGCCCCGTTAGCAAATCCTGTAAGTGCTGCAAAGTCAGCTTTGTGTCACACCTCCATCCACCTGAACAGGAATGAACTGAGCAGAGCAATGGGGTTTCTGAGGAATTTCCATCAGTTCATCTCCCAGTATGCCAGACCATAGGAATACACAGCTGGGCAGGACTCTGCTTTAAAGAAGGGTTCAATTCACCTGCCCTGGCAACTACGATGCAGTGAGAGAGACAGTAATAAGGCTGGAATGCCACCTTTTTAATAAAGGCACTCATATGACAGAAAGAGTCCGTTTGGTTATTGCTTCCAGAGGGGAAATACTTCCTATATGGCTCCAGAATTATGGATTTGCAAAAACAATGCAAGATTTCTCTGATAGTGCTGCTTAATGAGACCATGAAAGCAGGGCCTTCCCAGGCACAGGAAGATTTATCATGGCTGGGCTTGCAGAGCCTCTGTGCCCCAAACCAAACACAGAGGAAAACTATCAACAATTAGTGAATATTGCAGATTGTGTACACACGTTTTGCGTTATTGGGTGATTTTAATTGTTAAGTCTCACCCAAACAGGATTTTGCAATTAGTCTTCTATGTATTTGATGCGTTCTCAGCACAGTGTTAGGCAGGACAGCTTTACAGAAAGAATGTTCAGATGTTTGTCTTAGATTAAGGAGGAGGGTGTTAATTGGCAAAATAGTCCCTAAGTTTCATATTAAATATGAGTACATGCAACATATTTTCAAGGAAGGGGCAACTAAGTTCTACATGCTGTGTTTTCTTTGCTGGTCTTGAAATGAGAGACATAAGTTCTTGCTAATATACAGATGGTCATTTATTTCCATGCCAAAGTAATGGTAGTTTTTTTCCCTAGCTTTTAACATCTGCCCAAATTTATCTACTGTTGTGTTACTCTTAGCTTTCTTAATTAGAGCAGAGAGGGTAATTTGAAGACTCAGTTGGGATACATTTCCCAAACTACCCCATAGAGCCTCAGTCTTCCTGACTCTTGGGAAATCTAAAAATCCTGATGTTATTTTGGCAGCTCCTGTTTTCTGAGTTTCCTTCTTTCTCTTTTCAGCAGACAGTGCCTTCCTGCAGGACTCCCACACAGCCAGTAAACGGGATTCTAACATCCTGGATGGCTGCTGAACTCCAGAGCACTCAGTTCATGGACACTCTCTTGTTTCCACATGTTCCAAAGGCTCCTGTGACAGTCCTCACCTCAGAACCAACTCATTAAACAGAATTGTCAGGGATCTCCTCTGCCCATTACGTTGGAGGATTTAAATCCCCCCATATACTTGTTTGATTACAGGCTTTTCCTATTCCTAGATTTTCTATTTCAGTTGTTTTTTTTTTAAATGGAGTTTATTATTTCTTCCTATATCCCCTTTGGAGCATTAACTGGTACCTGAGAACTGCCCTGGCTCAGAGCCCCAGGCTGCAGTGACACCACTGTGCAGACAGTGGTTTATCTCTCCTGGTTATCCACAGAGAGCTGAGTCCTGCACACTGGGCAGTCCAGGTCTGTCACAAACACTGCCATGAACTTCAGCTGTATTGGAAAGCTCACTCTCCACTGCAACAGATGATTCAAGGCAAATTAGCAAGATATTCTGCAACATCTATAAAAAATATTTAGGGAAAAGTAACATCTTTCCATCCAGCTTATAAAACATTGCAAGGTCCACTCAGAACTGCAAGAGACTTCTTGTAAAGCCTTGACATCAACAAATTTTGATCATACATTCCTGCTCACATGTCACAACCTTAAATTAAGGGATTTTGATCTTTGCAAAGCCAGTCCACTCTGAATTACTTTAGAGGTACTAAAAACATTCATTATCTGTGTCAGTTTGCTGTTGCTGCTTATTATTTTATTTAGATTTATTTAAACTGCTGATCCATAGCTCTGTTACATTTTTCTGCTATTCATTTCCCTTAATCAGAACATTCAGTAAACAGTGTTGCTATAGCAATACTGCAACTTTTCATACGACCAAATTCTTACCTACTGCAGTCTGTGCAAAATAATTTAAAAATATTACTCTCAATAGCTAAAGTGGTCCATGGGTGCACCTAAAATAGTCACCCCTCGCTCCAAGAGCTGTGGTGTCAATAAAGGGTACACATAGGATAGACTTTAAGTTTACTGTTCACCTTGATACATGATGAACTAAATGGAGGGTTAATAAAAGAGCATGGAAGGGGTTTCTCCACCTTCACGCACCACTCTCATCCTCAGGTCTTCAAGGACCAACACATCTCAGTGTTAAAGGCTAGAAATAGGTCGGAGATTCTCCATTAAACATGGAGTGACCCAAATTCCTGTGCAGGTGGCCCAGTGCAGCAGTCCCTGTCAGCCCAGGCCAGCACTGCACAAACACCACTCTGGACCAACGTTCACAGGGCACAATTTGCTTCCCCATTTTTCCCTGACCGATATAAAGTCCTCCCAGTAAAGACTCGGTATTTGAATTAAATTCACTGCTGCACAGTGTTTCTCCAGTGTGATTTGCACTGACACAGAATGAAGTGAGGAATGAGGCCCTCAGGGCTTTGGCAATGACGGGCCTTTCACGGGCCTTGGGCGTGGGATGAGCTTCTGCCCACAGTGAATACATAAAATAACCAGCTCGCTCTTTTACTTTGAATATCAGTTACAAGACCAAGGAGCCTTCATTACTCTACTGGCTGGGGACTGAAAGTTCCAAAATTAGAAATCTACTCAAGGAAGAAAAAAATCTGGGCACGCTATAATTGAACTGGTTATGAAAAGAGCTGTGGAGAGACTGTACAAGGGAGGCAGCAAATGTACCACTCACCAGAACAGCAGCAGCAAAAGAATAGACTCTGCAAGCCATTTCTAGGCCAAGGAGGCACAGAGGGGGATAGCAGCCAAAATAATGAGAACAGAGGAGAATTAAAAGCGCTTTACCAAAAGATTAATTTCAAATGTCTATAATAAAGTTACACAAATACTTCAGTTAATTTATTCTTAAAATAATGCAAATTAATCATACTTTTATTTGAGATCAAATGCTCTCTTATAAAGTTTGTCAGTGTTTTTTCAATAAATTTGACTTAAGGTAGAGATTCATATTAGGGCTTTTTACCTGTGTCCATTCCTTCTAGTCAAAAAGGTTTGACTTCCCATTGCTCCCATAAAACTCACTGATTCTCTGGGATTGGTCAGGGAAGAGCCAGTGAAGGAACTGGAATGATACCAACCCTTTTGTTCATACTGTGTCTGTTGAAAAAATAATTTAAAAAGCTTAGTCTAAATAGAGAAAAAGTACAGCAATGTACACATCAGAGGCAGATGAGGATAGTCACACATATTTCATGTCCTATTCATAATTCAGATGACAGAGGCCTCCTCACCAGCTGGTTTTATTGACTTCGCATTTCTCCAAGTTGTTCCAACAGCTTGGGAACTGGAATTATCATTTATTAAAACAAAACAAAAAAATGCATTAGGTGTATCTGTGCTCCCTTAACCTTGTTATCATTAATTATCGTGTTGGAAATCAAAATCTCATTTCTTTTCTTGGATTAATTAATCTAAAGCTGGGTGGTGTGCATGTCACTCTGCCAAGGTCTGGGCTGGGCCCAGGGTAACTTGCAGAGCAGTGTCTCACTCCACACTCCTCCATCCCAGCTGTCCTCTCCTGCCCAAGAGTTTGCTTTTCCCTTTGCATCACCTAATTGCTACTCCCTGTGGTTGGCTGCAAAGGCAAGAACACATTAATCAAGTCTATTTTCTATGATAAAAATCCCAAGCCATGTTCTTGTCTAGGTTTTAGTTGTTACTAGTGGGTGTAAATACAACCCCTACTGCATACACTCCACTCAGCAACAAGGACATTGCAACAGCCTCATTTTAAAGCATTTCTATGTCAGCTTTACCTGCCAAACTAGGGCAGGGAGTGAGGCCAGGCCTGTTTATCATGGGCTGTAGCCCTTGTGTGATGATTTTTCTTTTGCCTGTGTGTATCCCAGGAGCAGTGATGAAAACTTTCCTGGTGCTGCACAGGATGTACAGCAACACACACACACTGGCACAGCCTGGGACTTACACAGCATTTCCCTTTGGGATTTCAGCACATCAGCCCAAATTTCATTAGTACTGGATCCCCCAACACTGACCCCACTGACTTGCTTCTCCTACCCTCTGCATGTGTTCACAGTGCCCAAGCAGTGCTGCATCTGAGCACCACCCAACTGGCACATGGAATGAATCTTGTGTAAGATGGGAGGTCAGCAACCAGCACAGGAAAATAAATGCATTCTGAACCATAACTGCAAAGCTCGTGCCACAGAGAACACATTAATAGCTGTTAAATCTATCAGTATGCATACAAATATCCCATTATGGTGGATCTGCAGTCTCATTAAATAGCTATCCTTCTTCCCATCAGTTAAATCAATCCCTCTTTCCTTTTTCTGAAACAAAGGATTCCATATTCCCCATAGCTGGCACTCAGCCTAATGTTATGAAAATCTGACAAAATAACTTGGTTTTCACTATGTACTGCATCCAACCAAGGCTTTAGGCTACATTTGGGACAGCAACCCTCCCCCACCCCCATTCATTCATTAATCTGTTTTCCATAAATCTCAGGGTATAAATAATGTAAGTTCATTATAAATATAACTAATAACGAATCCAGCTCCAAACTATGAATAAACTATGCTCTGGAGTTTTTCCAGTTTCCAAAGAATAAGAATTTTGTCTGACAAATGGCTGAAGAGCCAACCATTTAGATCTGACACAGAAATTTAATATTGTAATAGGAAATTTCTGAAATCAATATAATAGACAGCCTCTGCTGGATGCACATAAAACCCCTGAGTTAAACGACTGTGTCACTGAAGCATTCAGAGACAGGGGATGGTTGGAGGCCCAGCATGTGTTTGCTGTACTACTCTGCTGAAATGAAGCTTTTATTAAGCCACATATCTTATGGAAACTTTCTTTATAGTGCTTTTTTTTTTTCCTAACTCTGTTTTCCAGAAGAACTTACCCTCAAATATCAGAGGCCGAGACAGACTGCCAGGTAGGGAAACAGAGAAAGTCTCAGTGTCCCTTCAGCAATATCAAATGAAGCTTTGTAGTTGGGAATTTTTTCAAAATGTAATAAAAAACCTGCATATTTGTCTGTTTATTTTTAAAACACTTAATTTTGGGGGTGCCTAAGTCTCCTTGAAATGAAAAAAAGAACCCCATAGATGATTTTGAGAGTTGCATTAGCAAGTAACAAGCAGAAAGTTTGCAACTCTAGCTCAAAATTTTTTCCTTCTCTCAGAATTTAATAATTACAGAACTTGCATACAGTTTATTCTGAACTACTACAGTTAATAAGAGCTTCTACATAGTATTAGTATTCGTGGACATCAAACAAAAAACTGGCTGAGGATGGCATATTTCCCTTCTAACAGGAAAATTGTTGTGTGAAACTGTACATAGTTCAAACAACTTCAAAAATAATGTTTAATATTTAAAGAAAAGTACTAGTCAAGGGTTCCATAACTTCAGTAGATTTTATCATGTATTATTTACCTACTGGAGACCCTGAAACCTGCTGTATAACAAAAATGTAAAGATGGGTGCTGAAGTAGCCCTTCTAATTTTATGAGAACACCTGAAGGAGGGGTTTGATTTTATGACACCTTGATAGAAAGCGTGTGGAGGATTATGTTAGCAAAGAAAATATTTGATGGTATTATTGTGTTTTTATTCAATTAGATTTACTTATTTTCAGTCACACCAGACTGACTTAGGTACTTCTGAAGTGAAGCCTAAAGAACAGAGAGGAAAGCAAAAGCTGGCCTTCCTTAGTGCCCAGGCACGGTGCTGCTCTCTGCCCTGCCTGGCCACTGCTCCTGCAGACTGGAACAGAAGCCCACCAACTGTACTGCATCAGGGAGACAGCTCTAGATGTTAAAAAAATCCAAATATGTGGAATTAAAATTGATTTTAAACCCGCATACATAACTCTCCAATGAGACTGCACCGTATTTTAGAAGGGAAAATAAAACCGAGTTTCCAAACCCTCTGGCCAGAGCTGCCATAAATAAAAATCAAATGGGACAGAGACACACATTCTCAGGGGTGCAGCAAAAGACAAAGAAGTTCAAACTCTTCTGCGTGGCCTTCCAAAGGCAAGGCCTGCACACGTTTCCTGGGAAGGAGTCCCACCCACCCCAGAGCCATCCCAACCCTCCAGGACACTGATCCCACCTGAGTGGAGACATTCCACTGGCTCTGAAGGGGAACCAATGAAACATTTCACTCACAAGCAATCTTCAGTCCTGCATGAGCACAGAACGGGAAGCATTGGGACAGCAGTGGATTTGCTATTATTAAAATTATTCGGAAAATATCAAATGAAGACTAACTTTAAATACTTTGCTATTTGTTCATGGTTAGCCTATAAGCAGCAAGATTTATTAAGCATTTATTCATTGAGTAAACTGCTGTGATTAATTTTTCAGTCATCAGCCTCCTTTGCTCCAAGAGACATTTAAAGAGCATGTGCAGTGAGCATTTTATGAGTCGCATTTTATATGGGCAGGAAGTCAGACAAGAGGAAGATGACCTTGCCTGACACAATTTCTTTATGAGCCCATCTTCTCACTGATCTATGGCTCCACCAAGTAGAATTATGGTCTCGATGCTGCCCTTGGAACACGGGTCAAGTCATGTCAGGAACATACATTCTTCCTTGTCAAACATCTGACTGATCCCATGGTTTGCAGAGCCAGTGCTGTTGCTTCCAAATTTGATTTGCATGTTTTCAGCAAAGAGGTGCCTATGTCTGCACACGATAAGTAGCTGCACCTGCCTTCCATTTGCTCTACTACATCTAATTTCCTAAGTGAGGAGTTCAAACACTATGAGATGGCAATCAAAGACCAGCAAGATTTCAGAAGCAAAGGTAAGGACTGAATTACTCTAAGCTTTCAACCTGTGTTTCCCTGTCCTTGTCCAATTTCTTGACTAAAACTGGGAAATAAAGACGCAGCTCTACTAAATACAGTTGTCATCTGCTCACTGGGAAGCTGCAGGGTAGAGAAATGTTTTATCAAGACATGATGCCTTGTTCTGGTAGCTCTGGGCTTTATCACCATTGTTTTAACACTGACAGAGAATTTATTATAACTTATAAATACAGGAGGGCACAGTTAATACATATGTGTGTGAATCCCAGAAAACATGTCTGCTGCTTTGTTTTTAAACTTTTTTGTTGTTGTTGCGAAGTCCTGTGTTTGTGGTTACAAATAAACATAATACAAATAAAGCTTTGATATCTGTTGTGTAATTCACGTTCAATACTCGCTTCAATCATCACTGCCTGGTTTGGCATCACACGTTTAAGTCCCAACTGGAAGCAATTTCAACCATCAGTATGAACACAGGATCAACACACCACAACACATTCCATGCTGGTACATTAAGCTTGGTCTTCTAAGGGCAAAAATTCACTTATATCCTCTGCTTTCAATTGGAGCCTTAAATCCCACAAGAAGTATGTGATTTCCCAAAATGCAGAATAACTTTTTTCCCTAAATTGTACTTATAATTTGATATGAAAGATTATTCCAATGGAAACAGAAAGTTCAACAGAGCTTTCCAGTATGAATATAAAGAAATCATTATCCTCTCAAGATGTTTTGCTGCTGGACCTATGAATAGCTGTATAAATCACAGGCTCTTCATTGCAAAAGTAAATTTGCTCTGAAATAATCTGAGAGATAAAGAAAATTTAGAGAACAAAAGCCATAATGGAACTAACTAGCAACATGCAGAGTCCATAAATAGAGGGCCAAATATAATTTCCTATTATTTTATATTAATATATTATCCTCTTTTTTTTACATTACAGCATTACCTTATACTACACTTTCCCAATTTTCATCATGTATTTATGTGGGCCTGAGCACTCTATCTGTTTTTTGAATCCTCAATTCTGCCACTCCATCACAAAAAAAGACAAAGGGTAACAATATATTCTGGTGCTACTGAAAAGTAAGGTAAGGGCTGTTATGTCAGACAGGAAAAAATGAAATTTAAAGAAACTAGATAATTTATCTAATGTGATTAGATATAATACCTAACAAAAATGCACCAGTTCTAATATACAGCTCTTCCAAAAAATGCAGGAGTGCAGAGAAGAGAGAGAACATTTAATACAATTTTGTCAACAGAATATGAAAAGTCTTATTAGTTGTAATTACTTGGTTAATTTTTCTTCATTTGAATTAGATTTAGTTGGGTTTAACAGTCACCACGTGGAAAAGTGATAGAGTATGTCTGACTGGATGGAGATCCTGTCTGAAGGAGCAGCTCAGCTTTTCCAGCCCCTTTCCAAGCTCCTGCTGGCCATTTGTCCCCCTCAGGCTGGAATGCAATGTGCAGAGCTGCTCCCTTAGAACATCTCATGTCTCACACATCACCTCCAAATTTCCAGCTGAAGCCATTCTGCTGCTCTGACTTTAACATTAACTTGGGTGACTCCTGAGGCCCCTTACAGATAATGCTGTCAAGCATTATGTGTCTGTAAAGAATAAAGTGCTGGGGAATGTGTTTGTAAGCACAATAAATTTACCACCTACTAAACTAATAATTTTATTATTAATATGATCCATGTATTTATTTCTGTTATAAGAGCTGACAATGGCTGAATACATTGCTGAAAATATTTTTGACAAGTTTATTAATTCCATCATCAGATATCCCCCATGACAGAAGGTCAGTACCTAAGATTTCCCTGCAAGTTTAAAGGATAGAATACACTTTAATACCAGGGCAAGCCAAAATAAGACTGGAGAGCCCACGGAGCCATTAGTCTCTAGAAATTGGTCCTAACCTGAATACTTGTAGAAATAATCCCACCTGGTGATTTGCTAAACCCACATAAACTTATTTGCTAGTTTCAATAGAATTATCATCATCAAAAATTGGCACTAGTACCTATCTTTTTGTCTTGGGAGAGACAGTGAACCAGTTGGAAACAAACAGCAAATTCCAGCCAGCAAAGTGCCTTTTAACCTTCTAACCACGTGGACTGTGGTGTTATCAAGTCTCTGGCAGTAATTTCACTGTCAATAAATAAAACATACATCAGATATGATATACATGGACATTTTCAAGACAAACGAGTTCTTACTGAAAAAAAAAAATTATCCCCATGAGACACAAATTTAGCTCTTTTATATTCACAGTAAAAATCAACTCCTGATGTCTCAAGCAGACGGATGAAGGAACCAGCAGTGAATGCTTTGAGTCAGGGTCTGATCCCTCAGTGCTTTACCAGGCACTGCCAGGAGAGCAGAGCACCCCTGCATGGGCTGTGCTGCCTCAGGCTCCACCTCACTGGGGCAGCACCACACGGGCTCCAGCACAGAAAGGGAGTGAGATGCATTTCAGGAACTGGCCAAAACACTGCTGGTTCGGGCTTTTGTTTCTAATTAAAACTTAATAAAAATATACGGATACTGCTTTCCCAGCAATTTCTTTTGGCCCACTGTTTTCTCAAATGTTGGTGAAAGGGACAAACTTTACACATTATCAGCTCTTTCAATAAATTAGGAAAACAAATATGAACATAGTATACCATATTCCTATATAATGAAAAATTGATTATAAGCAAAGAATTGCATACTGTGCTAGTGTTGTAAATTACTTCCTCTGTGGCTTTTACAACATTGCCTATGAACATAATTGAATGTCACCAGTTTATGTTTGCAAATACAATCCCAATGACATTGCACCTGGGAGCGTGTGCACACAGTCATCTGTTATGGAGAAGGATCTAAACATATGGCCTGTTGATTAGGGTCTGGCCCCAAAGCTATCACAAAATCCTCCAGCCAGTTTTCTGCCAGACTAACCCATCACAATAATTCAGCTCTATCAAACAGGAGCCTCCCAACACCAACTGAGAAAGCAAACAGCATTTGAAACAGCCACCTCAGCTCCAGACAGCGAGCATTTGAGAAGGCAAAGGTCAGGGGCTCACCTCATACCAAGAGAAAACTAGAGTGGATCCTGTCCTACATTGCTATTCATCTTGCCAGGCTAGCCTGGTAAGGCACAGACTTTAATTCCCCCCTTCAATTTTCCAGTAACACCCCTCTAGACCAGAACTGTACCTTTCTGAGTGCATGGGCAGCACCTGTATGTTCAAAGTCAAGCTGATTCTTTGAACATAACTGGACCTCAGGTACATGGTTCCCATCAGCTGTTTAGGGCAGGTCTTCTGTGGCTCACAAATGCAATGCACATGCCATCACTTGCACAGGCAGAACATGCCTCCTTCCCTCATTTCTGCGTGGGTTCTTCTGACTAGATAGTAATTAAACCACAGAAATTAAACTGTTGGTGAAAATGAGCAAATGTTCCTGGGAATTCAAACAGGATAAGATATTTAAACTTTAAATAAATACCTTTGGAAAGAATATTTCCACCACTAAACACAGGAGTTTGATGTGTTTGACATGAAATACAGCTTTTGGCAATCACTAAAGCGTTCTGCAGGGTTCCACACTTCAAATATAAAGGTCTACTTGTACGTTTTTTGGAAGAAACAGCAATCAGACTAAGAACTAAGCACCTGTTGGCAATGCCAAAATCTATAAATTAGGGCAGTGTCTGCTGGTGCCTGTAATTACATTTGAATTTGAAACATCTACCCAAAGTAAATTGCAGCATTTGGGCTGCTTCCTTTGTCATGTGTTCCAGTAAAAGCTGGCTTAGTTTGATCTTGAAATGCTTTTAAATTGATAACTGTAAGTGAACGTGTGCAGTGGGCATGCTCATATAATTTTCCTTTGTATAAAATCAAATAGTCCAACGTGGTAGTGTAGGTGACAGCCTGCTGTTAGAACACATTGAAAAGGGAAAGACGTTCTTCCTAATGAACCCTTGAAGTGAAATGTTCTGGAGGACACAAATATTCGAGTTACCAGCTGACCTTTAGAGTCATATAGGAGAGGATGTGCATAATGCATTATTCTGTCGGATATGCATTACTTATTATAAAATAATGGAGGCTTCAGTACTTTACATATGACCATTAGAAAGATCAGAACATAACCCAGCCTTCGTAATATAATTGAGTGCTGCAAAAATATCTCTAATGATTAATATACCAGACATTATGCAATGCTCCTACAAGGTAATTTTGTCCTGACACAGAATAATGATTGTTACAGAACTTGTGCAGCCGAAGACACGCGAGGCCTGCGGGCCTGGCTGTAAAGCTGAACGTGGGCACAGAAACTCCTCATTAACACCAGGGCACCTCTGACATCTCTTTACATCAGGCCAGCAAAGATTTTAAAAACATGTCTACACAGAAATGCACACTTCTCCCTTCAGGGGGCACGAGAAAGAGCCTCCAAGGCCCAGAACAAACCCCTCACTCACCCCCGGCCCAGGCCTGGCCTGGCACATGGGGGAACTGGCACAGGGTTTGTCTCCACCTTGTCACGGCCCTGGGAAAGGACCGGAAGAATCCAATAGCTTACAACATCCACTTCAGCTCAGACAGGGGGAACTTACGGTGGAGATGAGTCCTGAGGGACCAAACACACCCTGTTGGCATTGTCTTGTCCCCCACGTGGGCAGGAGGGAGCCGGGGCACAGTCCTGAATCCCCCTCATGGCTTCACTCCCACCCTGCACTCTCATCCTTCACTCATCCTTCACTCTCATCCTTCACTCTTATCCTTCACTCCCACCCTGCACTCCCATCCTTCACTCATCCTGCACTCCCATCCTTCACTCTCATCCTTCACTCCCATTACCCATCCTGCACTCATCCTTCACTCCCATCCTTCACTCATCCTGCACTCTCATCCTTCACTCCCATCACCCATCCTGCACTCTCATCCTGCACTCTTATCCTTCACTCCCATCCTTCACTCCCATCCTTCACTCATCCTGCACTCCCATCCTTCACTCCCACCCTTCACTCCCACCCTGCAGTCCCGTCACCATCCCGCTCTGGGCACAGGGAAAGGGCAGGAATGACACGGAGAGCAAAGGGCTGGTGTAAAACAACTGCAGGTAGAACGATGCAGGAACGTCTTCATTTCTTTGTTATGACAACTCGAGAAGCAACACTAAAAACCCACGTCCAAACCCGTCACCCAGCTGGATTGTTGTGCTGTTTGTTTTGACACAGAATGAATTCTTGCAGTTCACCTGAGAACAGCTTCTCATGACCAGCAGTTTGACCCGTGTTCCATGGGCTGAGTATCTTTTCCTGGGGTGCCATACTGGGCCACCACTTGTCTGCAGTTTGTATGGGAAGCATTTGCAGGGCACACGTGGCATTCTGCTGAGAGTGGCTGGAAAGGATGGCAATGTTTGTGGAGGCAGCCCTGTGAAACTATTCAGAACAACCAAAACCACAGCTATAGCAATAAAATTTGAGTTGATATTCCTTCAAACCAAGATTAGACACCATTTCAGGTGACAAAATCAAAAGTTTTTATTTATAAGCACCCAAACGTGGGGAAGTTTTTTGCACCCATATATTATAAGTATTATGACTGACGTTTCATTTGCTTCCAACTAGTAAGGAAAAGATTGTTATGATTTCAGAAATTAAGTTTATAACATCTACTCAATCATTTTCAGAGATGAAATCTCAAAGAAAAAGGCAGCCCTTTGCCTAAACACAGGAGCTTCAATAAACCAAAGACTCTCAGACAGTCCTGAGAAATAAATCCTGAAATCAGAAAAGAGGCAACTAACAACCAAGACATTCTTTCCAATGATACCTAGGGAATTTAAATGAAACAAGTATTACACATTTAAATTAAACTGCCCAATTAACCCCTTCCTTCCTAAAGTCAGATATTCTTTTCAGCAGAAGATATGTTTCTTTTCACACCCTGATTGACAGAGGACACAGAAAAGCTGATGTGACCTAAGCTACTTTCTCTAGAAACTCAACAGTTGAAGGGAACTGTTTAGAAACAGCTCAACTTTTCTTTAAATTCTCCACTCCCATACTTTGGTATTATCCAGAACAGATAATCAGATAATAAAAATGAAAGGGTAATGTGTTTCATAATACCAGCTAAACATCCTTAATAGGAAATGCATTTAATTAGTGCTGTTTCTTCTGTCAAAGGACTGCAAAAGTTGCCATGGCAGAATGCAGAAATTTAACATCAAGTTGTTGAAATAAGAAAATCAGAAACAAAACACTATATTTTGAAAAAACTTTACAAAATGCTTTGACCAGTGGGAGTTTTTAATTATTATTTTGAAAATCAATGGAGTGGAAGAAATCCTTCAAAAAGAATGAACAAATCACTTATTTTAAATACAAAAATATTAAATTTTAAATACAGCCATCAGGGCTGTGTGGTGTTCCCAGTGAGCAGCCCCAGGAAAAGAGAGCAGCCTCCTGCACCCCTGCACCCCATGGCTGGATCAGCAGCACTTTGCAGCAGATATTCCAGTAGCTGGATTAAACCCATAGTTCTAGGAATATTGCCTCTTGGGTATGCTTGGGGAACAGCATTTCACAGACTGTGAAATGAAAAAAATGTATACCTAAAGGAAAAAATAGAAAGGAAAAAACCCCCCTATGATATTCACTTTTTCTGGAACAAGTTAAGAACATACCAAGATATTGCAGTTTGGAGACAGAACTGTCCAACAGCAGAGAGGCAGCTGACACACTGCATTCCAGTGTTAGCACTGTTCTGGGAAAGGAACTCACTCCCAAATTTCTTATGGAATTAGCCTGTGCCTGGCTTTTTAACCATGCCTAATGGAGATCCTTTAGATCGAAATTCTAGAAGTGCCAGTCCAGGAAAAATGAAAAGATACTGAATAAACTTCACTCATTTTCTTCCTGGCTGATGGGAAAGTGTCCTTGAGCTCCAGCATACTTTAGCATTCTTTAGTCCATTTAGGGAACTTTCAGACATCCCTTCTCTTTCTTGTTCTTCACTCTAAGATTTTATTCACTTTTCCCTTTTCCTTGGCATTACAGTGTAGTTGGAGTCCTTCAACTCCATCTTTTCATGGGCTTAAATCACCCAAAGAGGCAGCAACAGTTATGTACAGAAGTGCAAAGGAAAACGTGCAAAAACTGATTCAACAAGAATAGAAAAATTAAGATAAATACAAGGAGACTTCTGTTTTTCCAGAAGCCACCTATGGGAAACAGAACTAGCTTGAGGACATTTTGCACAGCTCTACTTTTATGTGCTTGTAATAAAGACACGGATTGATTATATCACATTTGGCCTTTTCTTCATTATCTACAATTCACAATGCCTTGGTTGCTGATTTTTTTTGAGATTTATAAATAAAACAAAGATCAGAAACTTGCAAAAATTGGTATATTGCTAAATTAAACTTTAAAGGTGCATTTTAAAGTACTGTTTTCTTGCATAACTAAGGCAGAAGATGCTTTGCTTAACATTTGCTTTTCAAGTCTGCAGTTGTTAGCACATAAACAGCAGCTCTAGTGTACTCCCCTCTTTCATTAGCTTATTCATAGCTTCCTGTGAAAAAGCTGGTGCATCTCTGCATCTTAAAGTAAATATTTTATAGTACCAGAGCTGTGAATTCAACTTCATTATTGATTACAAGGCATATTACACTTGAGTTCTGTATGCACAGAATAAAGCCAAAAATCTCACGGTTAAAGTATCAGAGAAAGTTTAAAACCAAGAGATGATGTTCTACCATGGTGACAGGGATCCAGGCACAGGAATGCACTGGGAATAGACATCAGTTTTATAAGAATTCTACTGTGCACCCTTTACTGATGAGTCTGTTTGGGGATGTTCACCTGCAGCTCACACCCTGCCCAAAGCAGATCCCAATGCTAAGCTGTGGAGACCAGGAGATTGTATGTTTACATATGTATTTACAGCTAAAGTAGGAGAATTTTGCAAGGAAATAAGTAAATTTATCCGCAAAGAAATCACATTAGTAAAACTTGGACTAGAGTTGTCATTGCTGCTCCGGTGCTAAACCAGCTGAACCGGGATGGAATTCTCAGGCAGAACAGCCCACGGGGCTGAGCTTGATTTTATTCTGTCAATGTGCACCTTCCTCGAGAGCAATGCTAAATAATACATGGAGAAAGGAGAAAGGAACCATGAGACTGGGTCAAGTTCACAGAATGAGACATCAGGCCTGGAAAAGCAGGAGTGCAGAGCAGGGAGGGGCTTTGGGTGAAGGTACAGAACCACCAGAATGCAGCCCTGCTTCAAAAAATGCACAGCAAAGGGACTCTGGGAGGCAGAGCCAGTGAATACAGGAGCTCCAAAACATCTCTGAGCCATGGATCACCTTTTCATAAAACCAGCAGAGCTGTTACCACATCTTTGTTCCTCATTTAGTAAATAATGTTCCTCATTTAGTACCACAGTGTAGAACTTGCACAGTTTCAATGAAGTGTTTCTAAACTTCGCTGTCAAATATGTGCCAGGGAGACTTAACATGACTAGGGCTTGCCAAACCCCAAAATCTCTTTTTCTATTAAAACAAAACTAACACCCAAACATCCACAACAAAATTAAAAAAAAAATAAGACTTTTCAACAAGAGATACAGAAAGATAACCAAAGACAGCCAAATATCTCCTTAAGCTGGGTCACATCTCCCAGTGGAAAGTTCAGATAAAAGGATATATAAAAATTATAATTTATGGCTTTGATCAATCAATTGTTACTACTAATAATAATGCCCTTTGTATCATTAAAAAAAATATTTAACTATATCAGAAAGGTATTAAGGTATTGCACTGAACTACTTTCAGTAGATTGCCTTATCTATCTGGGCTAAACTTGCCATTCCTGCTAACTCACATCTAGGTAATTGCTGAATATGAGTCAGAGTTGACTGTATTTAGGTGTCTACAAATTCAAATCAGAGAAATAAAAAAAAGTAACTATTTTAGCCTTTTAGAAACGTACACATGCCAGTTCTAGACTCTGGAAACACTGTGTATATTAGGCAGTGATTGTGTATATAGATGGTGATTAGAAGGTTTCCCAGCCTAAAAGGATTGCAGCAGAAAAAACCAATGGTCATGAGAGCTTGCAATCCAGTTTAGGCAGCATATGTGCATACTGTGGCACCTCACACCATGTTCCAAATCTACAGCACAAATTACCAGACAAAAGAGAAAGCTAAACTTTTAAGTGAGATTTAATAGAGAAATAAGTCACAGGGCAAAATCATTATTCAAACAAGTCCCAAGTGAAAAAGAGCAATGTAGCTAATTTGCAGACTGGCCTCGCTCAGGAGCTGCTCCTCAGCAGTGCCTTCACTGCTGCTCAGCAGATGGCTGAGGCTGCATTAGAGCTCTGGAACATCAGGCTGCTGCCAGCCCAGGCCAACACACCAAATGCATTTATTTACTCATCTCTAGTCTCTGCCACAGCATTGCCACAGTGCACATAAAAGGGCACTGCTGATGCAACCACAGGCAGATGAGAGCTGAGAAATGCAGTGCCCTGTCTGTGAGCTCCCAAAACTGAGAAATGCAGTGCCCTGTGAGCTCCCAGAGCTGAGAAATGCAGTGCCCTGTGAGCTCCCAGAGCT
>NW_020897721.1:8062756-8074920 GCF_003984885.1 Neopelma chrysocephalum
CTGTGAGCTCCCACAGCAGCTCAGCTCTGTGAGTGTGACACTGGATATACCAGAACTGACCTTTACTGAGCAGGTGTTGAGACTAACAGGCAAGAGCAGCTCCTCACCTTCTCATCAGAGAGCAAAGCAAGAAAGAATGCAAATTCCACTTGAAGTCTGCTTCTATTGCTTTATTTCTTCAGGCTTTCCTCAAAGTGGCAAACTCCACCAACAGTATTCCATCCCACTTGAACAAATATTATCTCATCAGAGCAAATACTGCAATATTACAAAGTTAGCTGTAACACTGCTAGGAACATTAGGAAAATAGTCTTTTACCTATATATGTGAAGCCCAATAATGATATTACCTCTCGAGGCCACAGCTGGGGCTTTGGGCTGCTCTGAGTTACTGTACATTAATCTCTTTTTACCTGCAGGCTGCTCACAGGGCCCAGCTCTTCAGTGCACCCCATTCACCTCCTCACAGGCACAGCCTTTATTTCCAAAGACCAAAACGGTCTTGATCTTATTCAACACCATGGAATTGTCCTGGTCCCTGAGGTGTTGTGATCACTGAACACAACCTGCACTCTGCAGATCTCACAGACCCCAGATCCCCAAATTGGGGGACAGAGCGAGGCTGCCCCGCTGAGTTCAGTGGAGATGTAAGGACGTCTCACCAGGATTAGTGAGGAGCACAAAGAGTGGCCTGCAAGTCTTGTAATGCTGGGCGTGTTTTAAGCCAGAGGAGATCTCCAGGTATTGGAAAGAACGAGAGGAAAGAGATTTTAAAAGGCAACACATTTAAAACTTTCAACAATCAGAAACTGGTATGGAAAAAGGTAAGTCAAGATTTTTAAGAGCTATCATAACTGTCAGTGCACTGGAAAACTCATTTGCTCAGCCCTCTTCAGAAAATCACTGATAACAGTTTAGAAAAGACTATGAGAGAAACACAGACTTTGTGAAGCTCACAATGTACACAAATTTAGCTTTACTGTTTGCTCTCACTGCAGAGTTCAGCTGCATTTACTGCTTATGAAACCAGTCTGATGAATTCAATTACTGAAGGAAGTCTGGTTTTAATTCTTAGAACTACTACTTCTTTCAATTTAAATTGATTAATAATAAAAGTTATGGCATTTCAGAGGAACAGCATATAAATTAATTATAAATTGAAGCCCTAGCCCATGGCAATAAGATACAAAGCTCCCCTTCATGTCAGCTCAGATGCAGCTTTCAAGTATATTCTAAAGGTACTTCTTCTGGATAAATATTTTACTTTATAGATATAAATTACAGTTTATTGCCAGCTGTTTAAAATATCTATGATTTGGTAAGATGAGTCTTGCTAACCCTCAGCTGTCTCCCATTTACTTGAATTGGAAAAACACTGGGTAAATTGCTGCCCATGGAGCACAAACATAAGCAACTGAAGTACCCATAATTTGTTGGAGTTTTAGATCATCCTAATTTAGATATTTTTCAAAAGACATAATGTAAAGTAGACTCCACTTAATCGCCACCCTGATAAACAGCTCTGTGGGGAAGATAATACAGTTAGTAAAAGGGTAAATTAAAAGCAAACTGTGAAAGCCATTCTGCATCCATGGCATAGCCATGTGTTTGGAATGAGGTTGTTTGATGTGCTGATCACAGCAGAGTGCAGTGAACCACCATGGATGGCACAGCTGTATCTTCAGGGCACTGCCTCGTGCCCTGGAATTCACATTTACAAACTGCATTGATATAACTGAAGGAAAACCAGAAAGTTTCTTAATTCACTGTGCCCTTGGGTAACCATGTAGATACAGCATTCCATGTGTGCTCAACAGGGCATTTAAACATCTTTCTTTGCAGGTTTTATCACATGAAAAACTCCCACAAGTGGGGATGCAGTACACAGTGAGGACATGGAACTGGGTTCTATGCCAGAGCAGCAGCAAGAAGGGAACCTCGAGAGAAGGGAACTGACTGGGGCTAATCCTGGTTCATACCACACTCTGCCAAAGGCAGCTGTACACTCTGTACACTCCAGGTACTGGTACCAATAAACAAAAACCACAAGCTCAAGGACCAAGAAATCCATAGATTTTCAGTATGTTACATACACAGCCAAATATTTTTTCTCCATCAAAAAAGCCATTTAATATTTCCTTTTGAAGGCTATTTATAACCACAAAGGCAATTTTGTCCCCTTTGAGTAGTTAAAACCTTAATCTCTGGCTTTCTGGTTCAGAAGACATTCCTCATAGAGTGATTTTTAACTATTACAATCCCTTTCCATGACTCTTTACTGGGGCTGAGCCTTTCCCCTTTTCACAGGGTGATGTCCAGATTAGGAGAGGAACAGAAGGCACTGGTGGCAAGAGAGAAGCAAAGGAAGGAGAACAGGCAAGGCAAGGAGGCAGAACTGCAGAGGTGGAGTGTGGTGCCAGCCCTGGGGTCCCCCCGGGAGCACAGTCAGCAGGGAGGAGAATTTCCTTGGAAAAGCCCCAGCTGGCAGGGAGGATTCAGCACAGAGGGAAAGGGAAATGCAGGCAGGAGGAGGAAGCAGGGAGCCACTGCATGGCCAGGAGTGCCCTGGGAGGGACACGACATGGGCAGCACGGCCACGACTCACAAATGCAGCCCTCAAATTAAAGTAACATCTGATTACCCCCATCAATCCCAAATGGTTTCCTTGGACACCGGTCCAAGAGAACACTGAAATTACCTCTTCTCTCCCTGACAGGCACGGTTCAGGAGCAAATACCTCATCCCCTCAGCCCCAGGGCATTAACCAGCCATTACCTCCCATTTCCTTGTTTCCCTAATGGCCCCGTTCCATCTCCCTGGGCACTCAGAGCTCTCCCAGCCCAGCCAGGCAGGCAATAATCTGTGCCAGGGCACTTACCCAGGCAGGGACCTGAATAACCAGCCCATCTGCACCTGAAAGCACCAGGGAGCTCAAGGAGCAATATTCTCAAGGTACCTCCATCCAACCAAATTTCTAAGTAGCACAGGATTACTCTCATTGTGAGGGGGTTTCTCGAACACTGTATGAAATGAGATTTTTTTTTTTCTTTATTGTGCAGGCAGTAAAAAGTATTTCACTCTTTTTGTGTAGGCAGACAGCTAATAATAATGTCTACTCAGAATAACACCATTATGAAAGGGAACCTTCCATATTATGTCACAGGACATACCCAATTAGTGGCAAAACATTTGATAATCCCTATGCTTGCCTTCAGATTAGAACAAAAAAGATAAAATAACAATTTGGTGGAAAACATTTTAACACAGGAATCCAACAGTGAGAACAGTCTGAGTTCTGCGATGGTAAAAGAGAAAACAAAAGAAAAATCAAATCATTCTTCTGATACTGCAACACCTTCCTCTTTTCTGTTCCTGCAAAAAGAAAATGCAGGTTTTTTTCATCCAGGAGTAACTGGAGCTTTATACAAATTAAATACTGGGAGTGAAGTCTATCTTCTATTCTGAATCAAGACATGGGTCTGGCAGATTTCTGACCAATGGGAAACAATAACTACAACCATCTTTTCTCTTGCCTTAGTTCCTGCCAGGATCAAAGCCAAGGCTATCAATCCTCATTTATGTTTAGATGTTTAAAATATTCCCAGTAAAATCCTGGAGTTTTGAAGCAGTTGTCACCAGGCAATACCTGTAACTGTCCCACTGTACTAACCTATTTTTTCCCATCAGATACGAGCATGGCAATCCCCTTCATGTCTAATTCTGTGACAGCAATTCAGTTTTAGATGGCTCATAATAGGCTCTGCCTGAATTCTGCCAGGATTGAATTGTTATTGATTGGTATGAGGCAATGGTGTAGAAGGCTGCATTTCCACAGCTTCTATTTGGATGGGTCACATCTTTTGACAGATGATTTTGTTAGAAAACCTGGGGTCACTGTGGGCACTGATTATTACACACCCTTGCATTTTTTCCATCACTGCAAGCTCAGCTTCTTACTCTACAAAAAACACAAGTAATTTTCTTTCTAAGGTCTATATAGAGGTTCTTTCAAGTAAGACATTATAATCAGTACGTCATAATTTGTAATTAACAATTCTACACAATTTTTACGTACATACAATTGTAACAATTGTACATACAATTATGATTTGTACACAACTTTGCTCCATATTACTCTAAAACAGTGCATTAGGTGCATGAAAAGGAAACATCCACTGTTTTGATTTTTGGCCATATTGTCCTGCCTGGGTGTCCTGGTACAGCCAGGCCAGGGTTCATGTTTGCAGCACCCAGGAGGGGGCACAGGGGGTTATTCTGTCCCACCTGGTCATGGCCAGGGGCAGGGGAGGGCAGTCTCTGCCCAGGAGGAGGAGGGAGCAGCAGGCACTGTCTGCTCTCAGGGCTTTCCACGGGGAACAATAAGGTTCCTTTTCTTGTACCCTCTGCCATCAGTATTGCTGCTGTCACTGTTTGTTTTCTCAGCTCACTGCTGTTTCCAGGGAATTGTTCCAATCTCCACCCGTGATCTTTAAGGGGAGGAGGAGCTGTGTGTGGTTTCAAGTGGTGTCAGCAGGCAGACTAAACTGGAGAAGACCATTCCTAAACCACGACACTGGGCCAGTCCAGCCCTCAGTGGAGCTGATGGGACCATCTTGCAGGAGGAAGATGAGCCTGCCAGAGTAATTCACATGCTGTTTTCTCACAGAAGCTCCCATGAGTCAAAAAGGTCAGGTCAAAACTCCCAAAATACCACCAATCCCACTCTGCAGGCAACAACTTATTGTATGTTTTGGCTTCTTTTAGTCATCCACATCACGATTGTTCTCATTTGCTGGAGGGACAGATGGCTCTCACCAACCAAAGTAACACCCAAAACCTCCAAGGATTGCAAAGTCTTGGGTTTTCTGGAGAAAAGAGAGAGGAGGAAGAAGAAGGGGGGGGAAGCCCATATCTCTCTCTGCTATGTGCCTAAAAGAATAAATATGATGTTCTATTTGAAATCAAAGTTGTCACAGAAAATTTTTAACACTACTGAGCTTCAATTCTGCTGTCGTAACTCTTGCTGATGTAGAAAACACTGGTAATTATCCCACAGAGCCTGTGTATGTCAGCTGGGAGTTCAATCCACCCTCTGTACACGGGTTTGGGAGGCACAGACAGGCTGAACCCCTGAGATGTGAGTGCCAGTGACCTGAGCACTGCCCACCCCTGCAGGAACTTCCTTATCAGCCTGTCCCTCCCATCACTCAGCTTCTCCCTCAGCAGATGTACTTCTTACCATTGTTGGGTAAGACAAACCCACTCACGTTCCATTTCTACACTTATAAATGCCAAAATGCACCAAGTCAACAAAAATTTATGTATTTGACTTCAGAAGATCAAATGATGTAATTAGTAACATTACACTGATTTTATTACTGTTTCTTTGATTTAAATTGTTAGTGGTTTAAACATCTCAATTTCAGAGTGAAATATATAATTGTTTTTTGTTGCTTGTTTATCCTTTTTTTGTATAATTAGGGTGCAGTAATTGACTTTCTATCTCTTTAGTTTAATTGAGTTAATAATGTCTGCTGAGAAGCATGATGTCACACTCCCAGCTACTTGGCTGGAAAGCTGGGGAGGGAGCTTTCCCTGCACGTAAGAATTTCAAAGGGCAGCTCTTCTTCAAGAGCTGTAGCTCTGCAAAAGTTAGTTTTGTTGAAATGACACAGCTGCTCACATGTTTTTGTCCTTTTCTTATTGCTCTTGTGATAGATCATATTAAAAAGTCTTTCTTGACCTGGCGTGGTTTTCCCCAGTGATATTGTTATCACAAAACACCATCTCCTGTCTCAATAACAGCAAAAAAAGTAAACTCCATATATTGGAATAAATGACCCTAAAGAGAGTCAAACAGCATCTACTTTAGATCCAGCAGGTGTGGTCAAGGTAGTTCTTTTAGGAGGTGACTGGTTTCAGCCCTTTCTGAGCCACAAACACTTTCGAGGTTCAGAACTAAAGAGTGTCCAAGCAGAAAAAGGGGTCACAGGAGACCACAGGGGAAAAAAGGACAAACCCCAGTTCATAACAACATGCAAATGGGGGTACTCAGAGCAGAGTAGCCTTAATCCAGACCAATCTGTCTTAGAAAGGGCCAAGAACAGTTTGAAAACACTCTTTGAAACTCAACATGCCCACAGTCTGAGGCTGAGATTTATCCATTAAATGCAAGTGAACACCAAAGTCCTGTTTTCTGACTCACTGCAATATTAATTCTGAAAGTATACGTACAATTTAACCTTCCAGTGCCACAGCCAGCAGCAAGACTTCCTAAATTAGCAAAAGTAATAAACAAGAGCCTCATTAAATCTTCCTCTTCCCTGATTTTTTTTATCCTTCTAATGAAGCTCTCTGTCCTGTAACTCCCCTCATTTCCCTAATTCTCTCTTCATCACTGATTCCTTTATCCTTTGATAAGAAGGAGTCTGGTGTCAGAAGGAACAACAGAGCCAGGTTTTCTAGAGGGCAGAGCATGACAGGGACAGGAAGGCAGGTTGTTGGTCTCAAAGCTGTGCCCAGCAAGGCAGGAGTGGCTCAGGAATGTACCAGCCTTGCCCTCTCAGCCAGGGGAACCCCCTCCCTGGCACAGAGGGGTCACCCCTCGAGGCTCTGCCAGCTCCAGCCTGTCCACTGCTGTTCCAGCTGCCTCCTCACTGCTCTGCTTCACCTGGGTGCAGCAAGGGAGGGAAAGATTCTTTAAAAGATGTCAGGACAGCTCTTGATGCACTCCTTGTAGCTTTGAGTCTGGCAAAACCTGAAACTCTCAAGAGCCCCCTGAGAGCAGCAAAAAAACCCCCCCCCCGGTATCATGTTTCTTTGCAGACATCATTAACTCAATTAAACAAAAGAGAAATAAAGTAATTTACTGATTGCTAATTACACCCCAAAAAAAGAGTTTAACACAAGCAGGCAGCAACAAAAAACTAATATAATTCACTGTGAAATTAAGATTTTTTTAAAAACACCCTCATCTTCTATCAAAGCAAGTAATAAAATGAGTGTATTGCTACTAATTATAGCAGTTCATCTCCTAAAGTCAAATACATACAACTGTGATGACCTTATACATTTTGACAAATGAAACTTGAAAGAACAAACACAGCTCATCAGTTCAGTTCCCCAACAAGGAAACAGGGTCAAGGCTACAGGCATTCAGCTTTCCCTGCTTTTCTAACTTTAAAAGAAGGTGTGAAAAGCACATTGACAAAGTCTGACAACCACAGATGATTCCAGGAAAGACTTTGCCAGTTTATTTTTCTTCTTGTTGTCATCTGAAGAATGGAACTGAAGTTCTGTTATGCCATGGATGGCCCTGTCAGGGCCCCCCTGACTATTTGCTAATGAAAGTGCAGCTCCCTGTGCAGCTGCCCCTGAGCTCTCGTTGCCCAGTGCCTTAGAAACATGAAGTGCTCCCACACTCTGAGACCACCATCCTTTTACACAGGATTCTTTCCCTTAAATAATGAGCTTTACTTGCAATAATCACCCTCCTGCCTCTGTAGGACAGAGCAGGTCCTTCAAACCTATTTCAGTAATGATGAGGACATAATGGCAAATTGATCTATCCCTGCAAAGCCAAGGGCCACGTTAGGAGGGAAAGCAGAGGGAATTCAGGGAGGGGAAAATATCAGAGACTTCTCCCATCTGAAGTTAACTCCTGGATCCCAAAATTGCCACTGGGCACCCCAGCATAGCCAGACCCTCAGACTGTGCTGCATTAGTGCTCTGTTTGCTGCCCCAAACACTCAATCACTATCACACATCCTGGTTTACAGTACCATGTAATACCAATGTTTTTCCAGATTTTGTATATCTTTCAAACATTCTACTTTTCACAAATTCAACTTTTAACGCATTTCAACTGCAGACAAATTGTTATTTGTTATGCAGGCTTCAGCAGCCATCGCAGTTCAATAAATGAAGTTTTACAGATGTCTCAAAAATTGATATTTTGCCAAGAGTCCTCTGCGATTCTGAGGCCTTTAAAAATAGAAAGAATCGTTCTAGTTTCTAATGAGAAATTCTTCTGAAGGCCTAATGAGAAAGGAAAAGAAGGCATCAAGACATGAGGCCTGTGTTTCTGACGTGTTTCTACAGATCCCCTATCTGTGGATCTGCTCTCAGGGGGCAATGCTCAGGATCTCCCAAGTTTCCCAGGGACTCTGAAGGTTTCCAGCATTTTGCAGGAAAAGGCTGCTTCTTTCTCTATTGTTTTTAAACCAGCTCAGCTGACCAATAAAACCCATCCCATCTACCCCAGCTACTGCAGATCAAGATCCAGACAGGTTGGTAGGACAGTGGGTGGGGAAAAGCAAAAGGAAAATGGGAGTGAGGCTTCCTGTGAGGTCCCAGGACCCTGGGGAGGGCAGGGGGTCCCTGCTGAGACCCCCCCTCTGAACTGACTGTCTGCCCAGCAGGAACCTGCAGACTCTCCAGGAGCTGAAGGAAAGGGAGCTGCACTTTTCAGCAATAATAAGTGCCATTAACAAGGCAATTCTGCCAAGAGGGCTGAAGGCATCTGTTCCTCTGTGAAATCCTCAGATGGATGATCCAGGCACTGCACCCGTTTAAGGCTGTGCCCTGACTGTTCTGATGTAATGTATCAAAGCAGCCAAATTACTGCCCAGGCAGAACTCTGGAGCAATAAGAAAACTGATCTTATTTTACTCTGAGTTAAGGATAGTTGACTCTTTTTCTATTAGTGTAGCTTTTGATGTTATAGCGTAATTAAATTTGAACCCAATATGCCCAACTTCTGCAACAAATGATATATATTTCTCTTTCTTCTCTTTGTGTTGAAAATATATCCTGGCTGACTGCAATCACTGTGGCAAGCTGTAAATGATGTATGAAATGAAAAATCCCTGCTCACTGCAAAGAGAGGATACAGCCAGGGCTCAGCAATTGCTGCTGGGCTCTGCTATTTGCTAAAATATTCAGCTCCAAGGCAGTCACACAGGCCTGCCAGTGCTGACACTGGCCACCAAGCTGCAGATATCATTTTTCAATCTTATTCAGGACCAAATGACTAAGTGATAGCTGGTATGATAAATTCAGAAAAAAATTTACAAAGATCCTAAACCAACTTCGGTTGTTGGGCTTTTTCTGTTTGTTTGTTTGCTTGAATGACTGAGGTTCAACTGCCTCTGTCTCACAGTGCTCTGAATTTCAGAAACTCAGACAGTGACACCAAGAACAGCTAGGCAGCTGGAAAATCATTAAACAACAAATGGTTTCACCACTCTGGAAATATCTCTAGACACTATTTAAAATATACTGAGGCAGTACCATGATTATCATCATTTGAACATCTCTGACTGAAGTCTGAGGCCAAGACTCAGAAGACACAGAGACACAGAAGTACCTCTGCATTTCAGCACAAGTAAAAACCAATTTGCATTCCTGCCCAGGACTGTGGGTACATCAGAGATATCTCTATTAACCTTTGGGATTGAGGCAATGATTTAACAATACCCAGCCTTCCCCAGATTATGTAGTTCCTGCTGACCCCACACTCCCCATCTGCTGTCATCCCACAGCTCACAGGTTCCCCTGTTTTACCAAGGCAACTGGAGTGCAGCCATGCTGTGAACTGAACCAGGAACCTGACCTGACTTTAACAAACTCTGTCCAAACAAAAGAAAAGGGAAAGGAGTATTTTTAGTAAGCCAGACAAATTCTCCCTGAACAGAGGAAACGTGAGACCCCACACAAGATTAACGAGGGGCAAAGGTGGAGGTCATTTATCATTAGAAGCATCCAGGCTGGACCCCAGAAAGGACCACAAGCAACTGTTTGGAAGAGCTGCCAATTCCCAAGCTGAGTGCTGGGAAGGGGCAGAGAAAGGCAAGGCAGCTGAGAAGAGGGGTGACTGTGCTGGCAGGAAATCTGTGACTTCTGCCTCCTGGGATGACTGTAAGCCTGACTGACAACATGCAGATCATGTAGCACCTATGGGGATCTCTTTTTAAAATTTTTATTCTTGAAGCCCTTCAAAGATCACACAACAAGATGAAATTTGAGATTTCTTTCTGCATGTGTGTTCTTCCCTCCGTCTCTTCCATTGAGATGGCTGCAAAGGTTAGAAAGTTGTCTCACCTCCCCTGAAGGCAACCAGCAAAAGGGAACCTCAGAAAAGGCTTTAAAATTCACATACTTTTAAAAATGTATTAATAGTTAAACTTGGGGTTTGTTCGGACATTTTTAACACACACATTTTCATGCATTAGGGAAGTTTGGAAGCCTAGTTTTGCATACTTAATGTTTAACCTTCCAGGCACATTTCTGACCTCTTACCCCCTCTAAGTGGGTGTTAATTCAAACTAGGCAAGAGGGCACGAACTTGAACAGAAGATCTCCTTCCCAATGCCATTTTGCCCAGACCTCTCAAAGATAAGGTTAGACACCCATGTCTGATCCCAAAGTGGTGCAAGCAGTTCACGGCCCTCAGAGCACTCGAACAGCACCTGGAGGCCAGAGCTGCTGAACTGCAGGAGCAGGGAAACACAAATGTGTGTGCAGAACAGCCCAGCAGCCCCACAGCAGAGCTGGCTCTCTCTGTGCAGCACAGTGGAGCTGGGGGAGGTCACTATTTAAAACATATAGAATATAGCACAGAGAGGACACTGCACTGGAAAATGTACTTAAATCAATTATACCCGTACAGGTATGAGCCCAAATGACAGAAAGCAAAGATGTCAGAAGCACCATTGTGTTCATCATCTCTTGATCAGGGAACTGCACAGGGTCTTTCACCCAAGGTCTTTTTGCTCTCATGTTTAAACAGTGACTGGTGCAATGACAGCATGGTCTGCAAATAAGGCTGCTGTGCATTACCAGTGTGAAGAGTTTCCTACACATTATTTACTCAGAGCATTGTTCTGACATCCACAATCCCCAGGCACGGGGCAGGACCCCACTGAGAAAACAAAGTCTAATAAAACAGCAGTAACAGGCAACTTCAGCCCTCTGTATATAAATTAGGTTACTTAGCACTGCTGCAGCCTGAGGAGGAGCAGAACTCCATCTGTGCAGAGCTCTGTGTGATGTGTGGGACCAGGTGCTCAGTGCCTGAGCCATCCCTCCCTGCAGCAGGAGGGCAGCTGGAGCTCCCAGTGCACCTCAGCATCACTTACTGGGACAGCTCAAACCAGGCACAGCCCCTGTGCTTAACAACTCCAGACAGATCCAACTGCATCCTCTGGGAGGGTGGGAAAGTTCAGGAGAGGGAGTTTGGAACTGACTGCTGTGGGGACATTACTGCCCTTATTCAGGGCCAGTAAAAAGAGCAAAAAGAAAATAACTGATGCAGAAAGATGGACCCAAGGAAAACTAAGATCACATTTGAATATTGAAAGCAAAAGATGAAAAATAAAATCAAGTCAAATAAAAATATTTAGTTTTAAGACTCAATGAGACAGGGAGACTGATACATTGGAGTAATAGAAAATAAGATGCATCAGAAAGGGACAGAAGGTAAGTCCTAAACAACTGAATGATTTTTGGCAGAAGGCTCTGCACTGAGGCAATAACTGGCCCAACTACCTCTCCACAGAGTCACTGAAGCAGGGTGGGAATGTGAGAGGTGTGGCTGTGGCTGTGAACTGTCTCTCTCCTTTTCTTCTCCTGCAAGAGCAGGTGTTTCACAACACAAGGCTCGTGGTGCTCCTCAGCACCCTGACAGCAAAGATCTCCAGTGGTTCCATGAACCATTTCAGATTTGCTCCCTTCCTGGAGATGAGATCATTCCAACTTTGTAACTCACACTTTGATTAAACTTATTTAAAAAAAAAAAGATAATATTTGTTATAAAAAAAGAAATGTATTACCTTTCTCAAGATCAGACTGTTAGTTATAGCACTGGATACGAAAGGTCACAAGTAAAACCCAATTTTAGACTAATCTTGCTTCAATTAAAGTTTTCCATTTACCAATGGAATATTTCTCTAATTGCTTGCTCTTGTTACTTGGGATTTCAAGATGTGTTTGACACACTGGAGGCAAAGGTTAAGGTTAACAAACAAAACCTGTGTCCTGAATGTCACTGCCAGTGATCAGCAGTTTTACCTTACCTGACCCAAGAGTATTTGCTTTGAATTCCAGTCTGAGATTCAGATACAAAAGTCCTTGCTGGCTCTGCTGTACCATCTCCACTCTATTATG
>NW_020897721.1:8074930-8152728 GCF_003984885.1 Neopelma chrysocephalum
CCCAGAACACAGCCAGCTGGGGTTCTGCATCCAGGACACAGCCAGCTGGGGTTCTGCTCTCTCTCACAAGCAGCCATAGCACAGATTTGGGGTGATTGCTACAGGAAATACATAGTAAGTGCAATAACACATGGAGACAAACTAATGTTCGTGCAGACATCCTAAGGGAAGTTCAGAATGCAGTGGCTGAGCAGCAGGAAAAGTTACCAACCTGGAATTGTCCACTACTGCAGGGGACTTGGGGGCACTGTCAGTTTGTGTCTATCCTGCAGGAAGGTACCAGGGTGATTATGGAAGCCAGGCACTAGCAAGGTTTAAAAAAATGTGCTGAAAGAACTGCAACAAGAATAAATTACACGTGTAGGGACAAGCCAGCCCAGCTCCTCCAAAGGAAGATGTGTCACTGTCACAGGTTCAGCACTTGGGGGATTGTAAACAAAACTGAACGAGGAAGAAACAGCAAATATTTATATGGGCTTCTAAAGCTTCTGACAAAAGAAACTAGATCTTGAAGTCAAACAATGTCATAGTTTAAATACTGACTGGAAGACAAGAAACTACAAACAAAGGAACAGTTTTCAATGTGTTACCTAGATGGAACTCAAACCTACTCGTTATTGTGTTTGTGCTTTTCTTAATTTATCTTGTAAAGTCTTCAAATCAGGAGTATTATTCTAAAGCACCTGACTAACAAGACCTCCCTCTTGACGTGCTCATATGAGTGAAATTTAGATAACTGTCTTCAACCTCAGATTTTACAGTACTGGTTTTTTGTACTGTCCAGCAGAGATCTCCTCTAGCTATGAAAGTCAACCTCCTCTTTTTGGAAGTATAGGAATGTTCCCTCTTACAAGTTGGGGAGAACAGATGGGAAGTGTAAGACCCAATGAACACTGGAGAATGAGTTTCCAGGTTCATTCCAAGCTCTGAATATTAATGGAGAGACAAATGCCCAGGTAAAAGCAATGCTGGAAATATTACAGTTGCACTGAATTTTTTTTATTTTTTTTTTTAGACTATTTTGCAATCTGATAGGGTTTTTACTCCCAAATCTTCGTTCGTGAAGCCTAGCCATGATGATGAGGGTTTTTATTTTTTTCAGATTGCCTTGGGTGTCTGTTTAAACATCTATTGGACAAGGCTATATAGTCTCTGATGATACACCAGGCCATTTATCATAATTGATCGTCCCTTCAGCTTTACCATCTATCAATTAATTTTCATAGACAATGAAAAATTAAAAAAAAACCCTAAACTTCTTAAAAGATTTTTTAAAAATCCAAGAAACTTGTGCCCAAACATAAGCTCTGGAGCCTCCTTCACAGCAGTGTGTAGCAGAGCACCAGGGAAGGTGCTCAGAGCAGGGCAGAGCAGGGCAGGTGAGAGCTGGACAGAGGGAGAGCAAACCAGATTCAGAGCAGAGCTGAGCGAGGGGAATGAACACCAGGGCTGCTCCAGAGCTGGTACCACCTACACAGCACAGAGGGGGAGAGATATTTGTACCTTTTCCAATAAGAACTATTTGATCAGCACACCTGAAACCTTCCCCCCAGCCACAGGACCATGGGGCAACCACCAGGAACATGCTCTGCTTTACAAGACACTGGAACAGGCAGGAGCACATTCTGCTTCTCTGTTTATGCAACATTAAACATTTTTTAAAGCTGTCTCTTACTCCATAAAACAACCCTCAAGACATAGTACAACCACATTCCCCAAATGGGGAAAAATATGGAAAAACCCACGAGCTGTTTTCTGCACCAATATTTCAGCTTGTCACCTCTGTCAGCAATTGATAGTGACTTTGGAAAATAACCTCACTGTTCATCACACCTCTGGGCTTAACAAACATCACACACCAGAGCTTCATGACCAAATTAACTTAAGGTCTATCCCCTTCCCTAAGGCCCCTTCCCTGCTATTATTATTGCTGCTAATATTGTAAGTGTAGTGTGAAATGGCCAATTCACACGTCCCGTGTTTTACACATTGCCTGGATCTGCTGGAAGATGATTTTCATAAGAATGATGAGACTAATAAACATCTTCTGGCAGAGACTTGCAAAATCTGCACACAGTTTACTCATGCAGTAATGGGCCATAGAACTGCAGGAGAAAAGCAATGTACATGTGCATAAATTAAAAGAAGAAATGTGAACTCACTGGAACACTCCTCTTTTAGACACTCAGAAGAAGCACATCTAATGTGAAAAGGCCACAGACAGACACACGCAGTAGCACTCACAGGAAATCAGAGCACAGTAGTTTCTAAACCCAGATTTCTGGCAGAGCTTCCAGTGATCCAGTGCCAGCAGTTGCCACAACTGGATCCCACGAGCCCTCGCAGGGGCTGGGGCAATGCTGTGACAGCAACTGTGCAGGCAGAAAACAGCCCTAAAATGGGCTCTCTCCTCCAAACCTGTCACATGGATTACTCAGAAGAACAGGAAACTGTCGTTAATTTTCTAAAGCTGAGAGAAGAAATTCCATTTTTGTGCTTGAAGAATTCCACCAGCAGATCAGGAAGGTCTTAGTAATTTTGGTGCAAAACACAAGCAAGAGTGGGGAAATGCCCTGAGATGTTTTTTCAAGTGGAAACTCTGCTCAGCCCTCTCTGTTCTTCAGACACCTGCACTGCCAGGGCAGCAGGGCAACTTTGGCCTCATCAGGGAACCCAATCCCAGCCTGGAACTGTGAAGTGACTGACATTCTGCACATTGCTGCTGCTTCAAAGGGACTGGGCACCAGCTCCTGCTCTTGCCAGCAGCATGGAGCAAGGATTCCCTGCATTTGCTGAGATGCTGAACATGCAGAGGCACTGACTGGATGCTGGCTCAGGTAACTGGGGGAAAAAGCAGTTTTGTCATGGAGTTAATGAAAGCACAGTGCAGAGGAAAACCAGTTGTTTTCTTTTGCTTTTCATTTTAGGAAATTAATTCAGATCATGAAAGTAACACATAGGTTGAGCTCTGAATCCAAACCAGTAAATTCATGGGAGAAACAAATCAAGAAAAACAAATTTTTGACACTGAAATGAATGCAATCAACAGGGTTTGACCAAGCAATAGGGAACTTCCCATTGTCCTTTGTTCCTGTTCTGTGTTAGAGATGTGCTGGTTCAGCCACAGCTTCCCTTCACTGCTCCTGAACAGCTTCTAGCCCTTGCTGTTTCTGATAGAATATTGCTTTGAGAGTTTTTAACTACTATTGACTAGCATCAGATCAACTCAGTGACTAATTCCTGGTGGAGAAATAAACTGAATGACTCTTCTTCAATGAAAAGTTGGGTAGGAGACAAAAGCACTTTGACATGTTTTTTATCTTGTCTGTCCTTGAATGTCACCTACATTAAAGTCCCATCCCAAGTTCCACACCAAGAACTGCTCCATGAGGAATCTTCCACTTCCTTGTGTTCCAAGTCCCTCCCTTTGCCCAGTGCCACATGCACATGGGCTCAAACAAACTGCCAACTACCCACCAAAACTAGATATTTCATTGTGCTTCTGATGAGACCTGCTGTGTCTGGGTTTAATTTATTTATTTGCTCTTTCTCTCGTAATAAAATTGAGGGCCATGCCATGTGACAGAAGTGACAGAATGCATTCCTGACTGACACCAGCATGACCCTCAAACACGGGTTCTTTGATGGCCATGTGAACTCCTGATCATGGCTTTGGTTTCTCCTTTCCATAAGAGCATTTTAAGAAGTTCAGTTCTGACAACTGTGGAATATTTTATTTGCATCTGTGAAGTGTAGGGGTAGATTTTGTCTTTCGTAGGCTCTTTTCAATATTACTCTTGGACCAAAATTGCATTAACATATGCTTTCTTAAGTCCAGTATATCCTCACTTAACTTCCCCTTAATGCAAGGATTTGTCTCAATTCAAGATGACAATTGAAAGAACTGCAACACCTTTGCAATCACTCCAACAACCTGGATCAACCTTTAGCAACTTTAGTACTTTGACTACCAGGACACTATTTCATTATTCTAACAACTTTTTCCAGTTACTTTCTTTGCTGAGATGTGATAAAATTACCTCAGACTGTAAACATTTACCCAGTGAAAAGGCTTCACTTGCACTTTTCCAAAGTTTTATCTTTTTACTGCATCTTAAAAAAAACCAGCCAAACAAAAAACCCTTATTAGAAACCAACATCAATCAAAAAGTGGAAATGTTGGCAACAGTCCTCCAGAGAACCCAGTTTATCTTCCATGGGACAGAACAGCTCTGCAGTTTATGAGTTTTGCAGGTTCAGAAATCATTTCCTCAGGTGCTTCAGTGTCCTACCCTACAGGAACAGAATTCTTTTGCAGGTCCTGTGACAGGTAGGGCCATACAGGAGTTTCCCAATAATATAAATACAATCAAAAGTGGTAAGAAATAATAATAATAATAATAATAATAATAATAATAATAATAATAATAATAATAATAACAACCAGGTTTTGAAATTTAGAAGAGACAATTACTTGATTTTGACAAAAAATATACCTGATCATTAACTATAATATCAGCACAAGGAAGAAACAGACTGATAATAAAAAGGAAAAGGAAACAAAACCCACTTTTTTCAGCCTATTTTCCCTCTGTTCTTTTGCCACTCTATTAATATTTAATAATAAGAACCACCATATTAATCATGTACAGAGAGACTATTCTGAACCTTAGGAAGAGTGGTTATTTCAGGTCTCATGCTCTGAGCTGCTCAGTTGCTTTCTCTTCCTACTCCAAAGTATTCTGAGTCTCACATTCCATTTTGGAACACAAGAAAGTTCTGTCTTATGGAATTTCCAAAAGAAAGGCAGATATTATTTACATCTGTAGCTATGTAGCTACCAATTAAGAAATGGTGTCTTTTTTTTTTCCCCTGGCATCGTTTCCTTCAGTATTTTGGGTGCAGAGTTTCAGGACTAGGTACTCACCATGAGAGAGACCCCACCAGGAAATACCACAAGAAAGCAGGAGGGTCTTTTCATGTTAACGAGCTGTTAAGCGTGTTTAGTCAAAAAAAAAAAAAAAGAAGAAGAAGAAAAAGGCCACAGGAATGCTTTTTGTTGTGGCATTCATTAAGAACAAAGGCCCAAGGCGGGCTCTCAGCAGCCACTCTGACAGCCCTGGGACCCCCGCAGCTCCAGCAGCCCTGGCTCTGGATTCCAGGGTTCTGTATTCCAGGGTTCTGTATTCCAGGGCTCTGGATTCCAGGGCTCTGGATTCCAGGGTTCTGTGTCCCAGGGCTCTGTGTCCCAGGGCTCTGGATTCCAGGGCTCTGGATTCCAGGGCTCTGTGTCCCAGGGCTCTGTATTCCAGGGCTCTGGATTCCAGGGCTCTGGATTCCATTGCTCTGTGTCCCAGGGCTCTGTGTCCCAGGGCTCTGTGTCCCAGGGCTCTGTATTCCAGGGTTCTCTATTCAAGGGCTCCGTGTCCCAGGGCTCTGGATTCCAGGGCTCTGTGTTCCAGGGCTCTGTGTCCCAGGGTCTGTAATCCAGGGCTCTGTGTCCCAGGGCTCTGGATTCCAGGGCTCTGGATTCCAGGGCTCTGTATTCCAGGGCTCTGTGTCCCAGGGCTCTGTATTTCAGGGCTCTGTGTCCCAGGGCTCTGTATTCCAGGGTTCTCTATTCCAGGGCTCTGGGTTCCAGGGCTCTGGATTCCAGGGCAGGAACACATAGTGCAGTCAGAGCCTATCCAGCCAAATGATGGGATGTTGAACACTGCCTCACAATTCCTTCTGATTAAGAGGTTCCTTTATATCGCAAAGTGTTCCAAACTCCAAAATGAGAAGCACGAGTGGATTTGTTCTCAAGTGCTTTTAAGTATACACTTTAATTGCTATTCCTGCTTTATCTAATCACCACCAGAATTACTGAATCTCAGCACATTTGTTAACATCAAGAAGCCTTGTGGTAATGAACCTGGGTAATGTTTCAGAAAGCTTGTCAAAGGACAGTATATTTGACTAATTTAACTACGGGACAGTTAAAGTATTTTCATCTTTCCAAATCTGCACGTGTAAAATAAACAAAGTGAAAAGGCTCAGAGGTGTGGGATGAACTGCTCAGTAAGAGTGGCTGTTATTAATTTCCACAGGAGTACTGCAACAGTGCTACTTTGAATCCATACTCAAGATTGTTAAAATAAAATTGTCTCGCTACTAATTGAACACTAAAATCCAGTTGGCTGCAAAGGTGCACAGGTGCCAAGAGCACAGGCAGTGGCCCTGGATAACCTGACACACTCTTGCTCTGTTAGAACAGCCAGGCTGGACTGAGACCCCTGCCCTGAGCTCTGGGACAGCTCTGAACTCACACCAGGGGCTGTGCAGGATCAAACCCTGAACGCTGGGAAAGGGTAATTGCATCTCACAAAGCAAGAAATGCCTCCTCAGAACTGTGGGGAAGGAGAACATTGGGTCTCCAGTAAGAACATAATATAGATGGCCCTACAATCACATGGTCTAATTCCTTTTAAGTCACTGTGTCTAGAATTTCCAGTGGGCTCAGAACTTCTCGTGGTCTAGATAAGAGCCAGCAGGTAACGTCAGGCACAGGGACAAAGTGAAATTTAAACTGTGTGAATGGAGGCACTACTGAAAACAGGGGATATTATTATCTTCTTTTCACCTGTGTAATGGAAACACTCTCTACAGCTTGTTGTTTGACATTAACGGATAACATGTATGAGAGAGCCCACTCCATCTGTTCCAGGGTTCTCTTGTTATTTGTCCCGGAGGTAAGAACTGAAAGCTCCAGCATTTACTTATTACACCTGCAGTGACTGGAGCACAGGAAAGTGTAAAACAGAGATTTAAGAACAGACTCCTGAAAAAAAGATATACTGGATCTAAAATACAATATGGCCTAATTCTAACACTACGGAGTAGAAGATTTTTCTTGCCATGAGACAAATAAACAGAACTATATACAGGCACAAAACCAGCCCATTTTGGAACATATGTCAAGTATTTTCTTAAGCTTCCAAACTCTGTAAATTTCAACGTGTGCCTGAGGAAAAATAAAATTTACCATACATCATTTCTTGCATAGTAGATTTGTAAGCCACTACTTTTTATAAATTGAGATGCTTTTCTCAAAACACAATTGTTTAAGTTCTATGCCTGCACAGTAGTTCCTGAGAGATGTAGGGAATTCTTCAACTCACTTCTGGAAAAGACCACCCTAGGTCTTAGTAAGTACTATTTACTGCAGCATGGTTTGACTTTATCTTCTTTTGCAAAAATATCAGTGAGTAGATTCTTGTGTCAAAGAAAATATCAATTATTTACAAACATTTGCTGAATAAAAAACCAGGTTGCAGATTACACTGATGAACATTTGCTTTATGGTGTGGCTGTTTGCACAAGCAAAAAGCACGTGGAATGGGACTGAGAATATAATGGAAACATAATCACAAGGAAAAGCTTTAATGAATGTCTGAGTGTCTGATCAAACCCACAAAAGCCAAGCATCAGCTGCTCCCTGGCACATCACTGCATGTGGAGACAAGAGCCTGCAGGAGCTGCAGGAGCCTGAGCTGGTACACTTGCACATCACACAAACACTGTGTTAACTTCTATGAATAGTGCCCACCAACCCACAAGAGGAGATGCACAGGCCCTAAAAAGGGACAGCATTTCACTCTTTAAATCCTCTGACTATTAAAAAAATAAGCCTACATCTTGCACTGCAACTACTAAAATCCTTCACTGCTTGCCTGCATTGCCTCTCATGTCTATGTAATGCTTCCTTAACATGTAATTTGCATTTTCTCTTAAACGTTACTTTTGTGTTAAACACTATTTCCATGACAGTCCATATTTCTATGTGCTCACTGAGCCAGGTGAAGCATTAGCAGGAGACTGATCCCCATCATCGTGGGACTCTGAATACATTTGGTATTTAAACAGGAACTGGTCACTGACTCTGTAATCCCTCGTGCCACACTTGTCATGGGAAGGTAGAACCACAAAAGGCTGGGGGATATTTGTCAGGACACCCTCCCTGCCTCCTGCAGTGGCCCTAAATGCCTGGGCCCTCAGGCCAGTTGTGATATCACTGTTCACGTTCCCAGAGGGAGCTCCAGGAAAGGACTTTTGCATTCCTGTTAACAGAGAACTCCCTGCCTTCCAGAGGCACTGCCTGCCCAGGACAGAATGCCTGAGTGCTGCAGGGGGAGAATGCTGAGGGACACAAACACACTGCACAGTGTTGGGTCAAATATTGGGGCTCTTTTCACCAGGGACTGAACAAAACAAGTCAGTGAAATAAGAGCTGCATCTGCTGAGGCCTTGCTAAGGTAAATGCAGATTCAGCGTTTCAAAACTTGCCAAATATATAACCTGTATTTTCTTTATTTTTTAATCATAAAATCTCATAAAGGAAACTTAAAATGTGAGGTTACAGGCTACTGATCTTGATACTGCTCAAGTTCTGGGTTCCCTACTGTATGTAATCATGCTCAAATATGTTTTTTCATATCAATGAAATCTTAATAAACTAAACACTTTATTGACATTAAAAAACACAAACAAACAAAAACCCACAAAAAACCCAACCCCCTAGCTGATAAAGGACAGAAAGAACCAGACACATCACCTAAAATCATGCATCCAAACACTCCTCTAGTACCCCACTATGCAGAAATACCAATATGTTCAAACAGCACAACCATATTCAGTTTTGATCCTGTAAACACTTACAAATCTATTTATATTTTACATATAAAAACTTGAAGGAAAAAATTCTTATTATTAATGTTGCAAGCACATAGAGCCAGTAATGATTTTCATGATCATTTGATATTTGTTTGTTATTAAGAATCATATCAATATCTGCCTTGAATTCTGACTCACTATTTAGCAGAATTCCCTTTTATTTCCCTATAGAACAGAAAGGCTGATGAGAAATTGCTTTAAAGACTATCTCCCCCAGTAACCAATTCCAGACAGCTCGTATGACATTTCCCTGGGAATGCAAAGGAAAAACTGAGAAAGAGAATAAATTCACTTGGGGCCTCCCCTCCAAGCTCTGAGCAAATGAGTCCCTGTTTGTGGTTATTCTGCAGGCTCAGAATATGGCAAAGTTGTGGGATTAGCAGAAACCAGACATTCCTGTCTCTGAAATGAAAACTTTACTCAGTATATTCAGAAGAAGACGCAAGTAGAAGTTATGAAAAATACCATTCTGTAATTTAAATCTGTCTGCTGTGTGTCTAAATCTATGGCTCTGGCCATTTTCAAACAATGTCAGCAGGGGTATTTACCATGGGCACATCTGCATAAGATTACGCACACACAGAACATCTTTCTTAGCTAAAAAGAAAGTGCCATTATTGCCCTTTAGATGTATTTTTGCTCTATATTAAATGAATGTAGCAAAATATTTATGAAAGGCCAATAAAGATACACACTTTTGATATAGACAAAAAAAAATAATTTATTAATTAGTATAGTAACACAGGCTTGTGGAAGAAAAAAATATTGCTTTGGAAAGTGTTTTCTGAAGGACAATCAGCAAGTCATTACTTCTAAACTTCCAGAAATTACTGTTAATACCATATACAATCAAATACTGAATGGCATAAACGACACTACAGAGAATAAACAGTAGCAGAAAAAGCAGCATTTACCAATTAGTCAGTCTGCATAGAAGTGTACCCTGTGATATGGCAATTACAGAAGTACTTCTGGCATGTGAGGCATGCAAGGGGGATAAAACCAACTGAAAATGCAGCACTAGAAAGTATCAGAAAAACATTTTAATGTGTGCACCTACAGAGAGTAAAATACACAGCAGAAGCATGTAATCAAACCCCCTTCCCTGAGACAGCATGCTGAACAAAGCAGGGAAGAAAACCAGGAGCCAGGCTGTGTAATCTGACTATATAATAAACATAATGACCAGTGTAGTTGAGATTGGCTGTTATTACCTCTAATTTGCCAGCCAGACTGTCTTTTCTCTAACACATTCAGCATGTGACACTGCACTGGAAGTATGCAATATTGCAAAGCCTTTCAAGGGACTTCTTGGAAGTTCCTTATAAAATGAGAAACAGGGAACTTGGGGTTTAATTAATATAGCATAGGTGTCATATCTTTCCCACAGATTCAGGCACTGCTACGAAATTCAAGATGACATCTTGGTTGAGTATTTTCAGTTCAAGCTCTATACTGAAAATATTTGGGTCACAGAAGTCTTTTTTTTCTGGATAGCAGGGAACTACATTTTAAAAAACTAGTTTTAAAGTCTTCCAAATATTTGCAGCTAAAAGAAACCATGTTTTGGCCATGGCTTTCAGCAAGCTAAGCCAGTTTGAATTCTGCAGGCTTGGGATGTCATTGCAAAGACACCTGAGGTTTGATTCTGTTGTCTTGCTGCATCCCTCAGCAGTTCATTGACAGACTGCAGGCTCCTCAGCCAGGTTTTGTGCTTCTTTCCAAGTTTCTGTTTGAAAGCTCCAGGGCCAGAGAACTGTGGACACTGACAGCATTTATTTTCATGTGAACAAGCCCTTCACTTTAAGTGACTCCTGGACCCTGTTCTGTGCAGACACAGGGCAAGAGGAGCAGCCCCTCAGTCAGTGCCAACAGCAGGGACATCACCCAGCTCTGCCAGGGTTTGGTTACCCCAATTCTCAGCCCACAAAGTCAGGCATGAAATGCTGAGGGTGAACCCCACACCTCAGTTAAACCAGCAGGGTAAGAAGCTACTTTAGGTAAGGATTGTCAATTCTATCTAAAGCTTACTCTCATTCTGGCTTGAAATGCTATCTACAGAAATCAACCCTCCAATATACCTGTGTAGGCTATTTTAAATACTTTTGAAGTTGCAGTCAGTTTACTGGCAATTATTTTTCAGATGCCTTCATGTGAAGCCAGTGGGGATCAGCCAAACATCCCCACTGATCTCTACTAAGAGCCACCACCCTCAATGAACTGTGACCACAGGTTCTCCTACCCTGTCCCATTGGAGAGAGATGAAATAAAAGCAACAGAGCTGTATTTCATAATTAATTTTAACATAGTCAGGGCATATAATCAGAACATTGCACTGGCCAGGCATAGGTAAGACTATTTTAGCCAGGCCCCAAATGTAAGTATATTGAAATTTTAAGACACAATTTACCCCAAGGTAATGTCTCAGAGGTTGTTCAACACATTTAAGGACTGATACCTTCCTTATGTTTCTTTTTCTTCTGGGGAATACAGCTGATGGCACCACATCTGAATTATTTTTAAGATCATTCCATAGGAAAAGGAGCTGTACACCTCCCAAAGATCCTTCTGTCACAATATGCAGGAACAGAGGTCAGGCTTCTCTACTCTTCCCTTAGATTTTGAGGTCATTAAGTGAGTGTGGGATCCCCGTGCAACTTCCTCTATTGATTAGGAACAGGTCCCAGGGAGGCTCCTCTTCAAAGGCATTTTCAGTTTTCCTGCTGTGCCTGAGCTTTAACCAGAGTCCCAGAATCTAAGAGCATAAATGCTGCAATTAAGCCCCTGCTCCATGGCCTCACCACGTGGCACTTCAGCTGAGCAGTGCTACCACACTGGGGTTGGCATTTACACAACAGGGCACTGGGCTGGGGGTGTCATTGCAACCACCTACTTTTTTAAAAGTAATCTTACCACGATTGATCTCACATTTCAAAAATTCTTAATTTCCCTGTTTTCTAAATGCAATGTAGGCAAACAAGTTATTTTTAGCTTCTTTTTTGATATTCTGTCTTTCCTTGTTTTAAAAATTGTAGTAGTTATCATTATCTATCATATCAAGGCCTGCAGCATTTTGTGTCAGCAATCAAAGAGCACGCTGAAAAACCTTAACTTTATAAATAATGGAAAAGTGCATGTGGTCAAACACTGTAAGTGAACTAAATTCATCACTGTGAAGAAATGTTTTTTAAAAAGCCTTACAATCTCTGTCCATTCCAATGAAAAGCTTTCATTCAACTACAAGATGACACTTGGCTATTATATGATTGCCATTCTCAACAAACCAAAGGCCTATTTAAATCTCATGTCTTAAAAGTACATTTTATAGAACTGGGATATTTGTCCTGTTTCACCAGCATCTTCAGTGTCCTTCTGCAGCTAATACGTTCTGCTTGCTCTCCCTCTTAACTACATGTTCCATTTTCATTATCCTTGAGTTTCAATAACACTTAAAAAAACAATTTAAAATGTTAAAATGAAGCATGGCAAAGGAAACTTCTAGGTTTATCTCCCTGCAGTCACATCACCCCTTCCATAAAATTCCTCCTTTGCTCCCTCTTGAAAGCAGTTAAATTTCTTACCCCACTGCTGTACTTCACACTATTTGTTACACATCTGATTATTAAAAACCTCTTACTTTCCACCTGCTCCTGGCTTGTTTGTGCATGTTTGTTCTTCTGCCCACATCATACTTCACCTCAAAAATCTCTTTTCTGTCCATAGCTTTGTAAGTCTTCCCATGCAGGTATATTCCTTATACTGGCTGCACACTCAGCTCCTGACAGGGTGCTCTCACACTGGGGCTCAGCAACAGGTCCCTCATCACCCACACTGAGGATTCCCACAGAGAAGGCACAAAGATAAAGCAGATCCAGAAAAAGAAAGCTGCTCCCTGCCCAGTGGCAGAACTGCCCCCAGAGGCAGGATCCAGCCCTGCCAGGGAGAAACATTCCCCTCCAATCCAAATCCCTTTGCCATCCATGGGGAATGAACACAGACAAACCCATGCAGGATAATTTGCTTCTTATTAGTCAAGCTCCTTAGAAATTTCCCCCTCCTGTGTTCTGCAGTATTTTTTAGTTGCCCATTGGCACAATATTATGCAAATTCCTAAAAGGCCCAAAGTGTATTTGTTCCAAGGACAAAAACCTGTAGACAACTTTCAAAGTGCATCACTCCTTGCCTGAAAGTGTCTGTCCATGTTCATTTTGTGGGTATTGCAATCTGGGGCGCTTTTTTCTAAATTTTTCAGAAGCTAGATGACAATTTCAGGTCTTAAGATGTAAACATAAATGTTCAAGAGAGACCTGAGCCACAGCATTCTGTCAGAGTTCCCTGGTACTGCAGAAGTCTCTTTTTTTTTTTAGATTATTTTCATTTCAGAGAAAGTCAGCATAACAAAACTGGGTCCAACATTGTGCCCTTGGACAACTGAGTAAGGTTGGAAGTGCAACTCTAAGTTGTCCAGAAATTATTTAGAAGTCTTTTTTGACTTCTAAGTTCTAAACTGCTTAACAGGTATTAAATTAATAAACAGGGAGGAAAATTGCAAGTAGGAAACAGTTCTGAAACTATTTACAGCCTTGGTAATACTCACTCCTTCTGCCAGAAGTTTGGGGCTCAATGTGTCTCCTCACAATGTCAATTTAACTAGGCAAACCATCCAATTAGGAATCATCCATCTAGGATACAACATCTGCTGTTGTTTATTTAGGAAGATATAAGATTCTCTTATATGGCTTCTCCAGCTCTTCCCTATACAGACCATGAGTACCCTCTAACTACACGAGTTGGGGCTGAACATTTCAATGCAGGCAGTCTGAATATATTTGAATTCATCACAGAGGAAATGCCTTGGAATTGTGAATTCATTTGGGTAAATCACTGTTTTCTCTCTGACATGCACTTCTATTTGCATTAACAATTATTTCACAGTACCTACTATAATCTGGGTTCTTATCCTTCTGCTCTCCATATATTATGGCTTTATAAATGAAAAAAGGCAAAGTTAAAAATTGTGAAGGTTCAAAGATGTAGCATCCAGTGCTGGGAGTGGAATCCATTTGTGTGTGTGTACATGTACATCCATGTACAGGGGTGTGAGTGTGTGTGGAGAGAGAGAAACATGTTTATATATCTGTCTGTGTGTCTGTGTACACATATTTTGCCAAGTATAAATCCTGAGCTGGTAGGTCATATGTCTCAGATCCTTTCCATTTTATGCAATGTAAAGACAGCATTTGAAATACTTGGAGCTTTGCAAGTGCTGACAAATAACAGGAAAGCATGTTTTCTTCCTGCTTCATTAGAGACACTAGTAGTTAATGTTTATAGAATATCAATAATGCAGTTTGCAGTTCTGCATAATTAAAGACACCCTATGTTAATAAAATAACTTAAAAAGAGATGCAAAACACCAGCCATAAATCCTCTGATGCCTTTGGCCTAATCTTAGACAAGTTTAATTACAACGATGGTGCTGTACTGTACCCTATGAAGATATTTTTTGTCACTTAAACCTATCAAAGTATACACCCATTTATGACATTTGTGAAGAAGAGCAAACAATATAATGGCCCACAAGTGCATACTTACAGTTTATGGATTACTATAATACACATTTGCAGTAGAAGCTCATGAAAAGGGAGGAAGCTTTCTGACAGAAGAGCTACAATCCCTTATTTTAAGGGGCTCCTAATAAATGAAAGATGCCAGTGTGCTGCTACTAGAGAATAATTTAATGTATCTTTCTGGATCAAGAATTTAATTATAGTTGGGCAAGTCAATGTTATCTTGGGGTTTTTGTGAGAGAGGGCAAAGTCCAGTAGCATGGCAAGAAATTGTCAAGGATAACTCTAAGGCATCAGTTACTGATGGACTTTTGGACTGACATGAAAATAAGATTTATGTGAAAGAATCGAGTTCACAAAGAGATGACAACGAGCAACAGAAAGTAGAAGTTTTTTGTTGGAAAATGTGATAATACCCAGAATATATACCCTCATTAACATGCTTTTAAATTCCATAGCTTAGCTGTATTATACCCTTGAAGCAAAGCACATGTGTTTACAATACAGTACTCGAGGATTTATTGGGAAATGCACTGCTACAATCAGAGGTTTTACTCTCCCTGTGCTTCCATTGTTGAAGCAACTGAGAATAATATTACTTTTGAGCTGAATGTCTCCAAAGGAAAAAATATCTGCCCAAGGAACCAGGCTGATGTTATAAAACAGACCAAGATTTATTTTGTGTTTGAACTGAAACTGCAAAAAACACTGCTAATCCAGAGGCTGATGGTCTCTGTGAAATGTTTCTACCTCTATGTTAAATGTTAAATGTTTCTAATTTGCCAAATGCAAATAACTGCTATAATGACGTAAATTCTGTATTTTTCTATATAATCTCTAATCATCACAGATCTCAACATTTCTTCACTGAAATAGAGAACCAATTTGATGCTTTGGTGATGTAGTCTATAAAAGAACATTCAGATCGACCACTGAAGAAAAGAGAAAGATATAAACTTTCTGATATTCAGAAAAACAGTGCTAAGAGCAGGGATCTTCAGCAAATCACTTAACCCCACCCACCCTTCCAGTCTGTAAAGTACTGGTTTTAACTCTTTCATTTCAGAGTTTGTAAAGTGCTGTAACAGTACAATAGATTCTAAGATATAGCATAAGTGGTTAATGAAATTATGGTTATCTGGCATGGCAGAATTTATTTTACATATTTTTTATCCCCCAAACCTTTACATTACTTTATTGCTGGAAAGCAATATTTATTATACTTCAGAGAGTGATGAGAGGGGAGAAGTGAAAACTGCTGGAGTTGATTCAATGAAGCAAAACCTATCAAAGAATCTGAAAAACACATTAAACAGTGAAGTCTGCTCAAGCAAACTGCAAAACACTGGATGTTCCTTGTGGGTCAAAGATAATCTAATGGAATTGTATTTCAGCAATGTGACATTGGTTCAGAGATGGAATAATTCAGTCATCCATAAGCATCTCACCAATCCTACCTGTCTCACACTTTGTTTCTCTCTGCACTTCTCTCACCTCTCTGCTCCCCCTCTCAGCATCCCCCACGTGCCACCCAAACACCTGTTTCTTACACAAATGAGGGGTGTCTTAAGGGGAAAAACTGGGAAGTGCTTTGGCTTCAGCTTTGAAAAAGAAAATGCCCAAAACAGTGATAAACACTCTTACTGTCTGACTAATACTTATAATATTTGTCAAGGTGTTTCCATGTTCACAGAGTACCCATGGGAAACATAACTATTCCTCAACACACACTGACTAAAAATTATTTGCTCACTTGAGGTTTCAATTGAGTGAAATGATATCATGTCATGGAAATGTAATATATTAAAAGAAGGCATTCCTCCCCTTAATTATATATATCTATATCAAAATCAAGTTTTACCAGCAATAGAAGAAACTCCTGAAATTATAATATAATTTATCATAATTTAGTGCTTCAGGATTTTATCTCTATTATGTCTCTCTGTAGGTTTTTGCACAGTGAAGTTCATTCACATGAAACACACAGTGCTAGGGAAGGTGTCTCTTCCTGGCATTAGAAGTACCAGTAGCAGTGATGCTAAAAGTGAAATCAAGGAGAACTGCATTCTTGACAGGAAGGAGAAGTCAGCTTTGGAATGTTTGAGCAGCCTTATTTTCACTCAAAGCACACATGTAAACATAGGAAAGCATGAGGAAGTTATTTTTCTTTAAATTAAAACAGAAAGACACAGTCTAAAGTAGCCTATACCAATCTGAGGCTAAGCTATCATATCAGCTTTTTCTGTTGATTGAAGGAGAATTTCAGATTTAGCTCAGCTGAACTGTGTCCCCTGCAGTAAACAGGACATGGGGCACAGATGGAAATGCACAAACAGCAGGTAAAATAGTGGGAATGTTGCCACTGCCAGAGTGCTCTTTGCATTCCTCCCATAAAGTCTCATGCAACTAATACAAGAGTCTGTCCTAAACTCATCAGCATAGACATGAATCCTAACCTGGGCTTTTCTCAGGGGTGAACCCCCCTTGTTATTTAAGCATTGCATTACCTGGAAGCTCAGCCCTGTGCTGATCTAAATCATCACTGTGGCACTGTTTGGAGTTCTGTCACAAATCTGTAGGATTCTTTGCCAGTTCTTGTTCTTTTCCATGCCTGGCATGGCAGGCTGATGAAGGAAGGTTTGTATGCTGGGAGAAGATTGTAATTAATTGTAAGATTAAAGTATTGTCATGAAACAGATGAGTGGTTCTCCTGAGCCCTCTCCAGGCTCCCAAAGCTGCCGTGTCAAGCACAAGCTTTTGTGTCTCCAGTGCTCCTGCTCGGGGTCCCAGCAAAGCTGACCCACAGCACATCCCACTCCACAGCCCCCAGGCAGCATCCTGGAAAACCATGTGCAGGCTGAGAGCACAACCACGACCTCCACCTTATTCCATGCACTGGGACAAGAAACAGGACAGCATTTTCCATTTAAAGGTATAATGCTCTTTAAAAATACAAATTTGGTTATGGCCAGTACCCAGACACCCTGTATTACAGAAAGCTTGCTTTAGCTACACTGTAGTAATTTCCAGAATAGCTTTTTTTGGATTTACACTCTCTTCCTAGATACATGCCCTCTTCTTTCACACATGGATTTTTTAATCACTTTTTTTTCTTTTTTAAATCCCCCTATTTTATGTGTTTTGTTCCTGGATGCATAACTCAGTTGGATGGCAGGGGGAGAGAGGAGAACTTATTCCAAAGAAACTGGAATCATTACATCAACTGTGTGACAGAAGATGTTTCTGCAGTTTCTGGATGAAAAACAGCAGAGCTGGTTATTCCTTACTTGATGTTTTTGTCAGAGGGGCTGGAAAGGTTGTATCAGCACCTTCCTTCAATATTTGGAGCACAAGGAGAATGGTATTAAATTAATAGCAAACAAATTAACTCATCAGTTCTTCCCTACCACAGATAAGCTTAATGACATAAATGATACCAACAGAACCTCTATTTAATTCTCCTTTAATCATCTCTAAAAAGATCAGTGAAGTTCTTTGGTTGGCTGTTCCTGCTAAATCCATCAGCTGTGAAATAGTTAAATACAATGCCTCCTTCAGAGGCAGCACCCAGGAGAAGGAGGCAGCACAGTATCCTCTTCTTGAAGCTCCTGTTTCAAGCTGCCTGCAGATGCAGACAGAAATCAAGGCAACTGCTCAGGTTCATTTGACATTTTGAAGGTTATCTTTGTAACCATAAGGAGCAGAAGCTTAATTACTTCTGCAATGAAAGCTCAGGTTCTGAAGCACTATTATATGGCACGTTCAAAATGAACCATAATTGTGTAGCAATTTAGGTGACTGCATAATCACATCATATATTGGCCCCTTACAAGATTTTCAGTGAGTATCTAAGGTTATAGGAAACCATGTGTGTGCCTGTACAGGTGTGTGAGTGCCTGGCCCCTCCCCACACATCAGAACTGCAAAGCCCCCAGAGCTCATCGGGGTGTTTGGCAGTGCACACATAAAAGTATGCACAGTTAAACTTGCAAATCAGGACATCTCTGTATTTTAATGTGAAAGCTAAACTTTCTGTGATTGCAGCATTTCCTATGGTATTTAACAGAAACTACTTCTGAGAGACTTTCTTCAGGAACCTGGCAAGGCTCAAGAGGACTCTTCAGCTGTTCATGACAATACTGTAATTGTGCAATTAATTAAAATCTTCTCCTCAAAATAAAACATCTTCAGCACGTTTCCTTGCTGCTGAGTTTCCCAACTACACTAGAAGACTTTCCCAGCCTGTCTGCTGGACCCGCAAACCCTCAGGGAATTTTTCTCACCTCTTCCCGTGAAGACCTTTAGGTGCCAAGCAACAGTCTGACATCAGTCAGGCACTAAGGGATGTGATCCCACTGCACAAGGTGTGCACACATCCCCTACCCAGCTCCCCCCTGGCTGTGACACACACCCTGGGCATTCAGAAAATCCCTGTGGCTGACCATGGGAGCAGCAGCATCAAACAGGACACATCATTGTGAACTAGAGTTCTCCACACTCCTCAGGTGACTGACATTTACCCTGCCATGGGAATTGAAGCACAATAAAAGGGGGTAATCCAGAAATTCCATTGGAAAACATCCCTCTTGCCCAGGCTGAAATGCTCACATAGGTGCTAACTGGGAGGCTGAACTGCCTGGCCCCAGTGTGAGCTGGGATGCCCACACAGCACTCTGTGTTTCTGCACAAGCACAACACCACCAGGAGGAAAACATTGGTCAGAGGAGCAGAGACTGACCTGGATTTACCCTGGACAAAGGAGCCATGTCTTCCCAATCAGCAAAGAATACAGTTTATTCCAAATTGAAGCCTTCAACTTCTGCTCTAGGAATATTTTTTTAAGGTTTTTTTTCTCTCAGTATAGATTGTGTTCTAATGTGCAGGTACTGTGTTTATTAATTCATCACAATTTAGAAGTGAAAACTTTAACATTTTCTACACAAATGAAGAGGGACATAGAATGGGAATTGTCACACCACCTCATCGTGAGCAGTTCCCAGAGCCTGTGGGAGAAGAGGAAACACTGGTGACTGTGAAAGCCATCATCTCACACTCCCTCAGCATCCCTCTAAATGTTCCTTTGGGAATCGGGCCTGATGTTAACAAGTCTCACTTCCTCAGCGTGCTAAACGGATTACCAGGATCACACTTCTCATGTAAGCCCACAATCTTTCCTCTTTTTTTCTTTAAATTAAGGAAATGTTTTCTAAAATCAATGCCCATAGCCCATCACCTCTTCCAGATCCTAAAAGAAGATGAAACAACTTTGTCTTAAGTTGAAATAGAAAAACTATGGAGCAAGGCATGCTAGTTCTTTTAGTCCTCATATGCACTGTTCTGCTGGGTACAAATAACTTTCAGTACTACATTTTTTTATGCAGCAGTCATAAAATTACCACCTTGATTTACAATATTTTAGTAAGTAGTAGCTTTCAGACTATTCTTTTTTAACTAACCAAATTATTAATTACATTAAATTTTAAAACTACTACACTAAACTGGACAATAATCTCCTCCTTAAAAAGGATACATTTTTAAACTGTAACTTTTCATTTAGTCATAAAAATAAATACATAGAGAGACAGTGATGGAAACTGTTATTTGCTAAAACACTGTGTAAGGTTCAATTCTCTTAAACTGTATAAACTGTTTAGCTTAAATGAATTGTTACATGGACTTAAAAACAATTATTACAGTTTTATATAAAATTAAATTGATGTTCAAATTTTTGCAAGTTGCCACCTCTTGGCTGGCCTTTGACTGATTCTTTCATTCTGCTACAGTGTCAGCAGAACAATTATAATAGCACAAGAAAGCCATGTAACAGACTGAGAGGAAGAAGATCAAAGGAGGCTCACATGTAAGATAAGATGGAAGGTGTCTAAGGTTTTGTGTGCTCTGATCATTCACCAGTGTTCATAAATTTTTTAACATTTTTTTCGGCTCTTTTTGCTTTTGTGTACTCAATTAATTTCAACAAAATGTGTTCTAAACACTTCCCAGGCATTAGGAGGGAGAGGAACATTTGCCCAGGATGTCAGTGTGCAGGTGCAGAACCACCACGTCCTGGGGCAGCCACAGTGCTGGGTTTGATCTTCAGCTCTGTCACAGGTGTCAAAGGATGGAAGAATTAAATGTGATGTACCAACCCTCTACATTTCAGAGAGCATCATTTTTCTGTTCTGGTCCAAGGTGGGCCTTAATAGATAAACACAGGGTAAAATTAACTGAGTGAGAATGTGCCCAGCTGTGATATCAGGATTATTGAATGTTCTTTAGATGCCCCAGTCCCTCGGGGGTTTGCTCTGGGATTTTGTTCTCAGGGCATGCTTTCCTTCCCACCTTCCCTTTCAGTCAGCCTAAACACCCTGCTGACCTTGGGGCTCCAATTTCCATTCTTTCTGTCCATTTTTACTGCATATCTGTCCACCACCTTCCCCAGCACTGGTTCAAGAGCCTACATTGCTCAGCCAAGGGCAGACCTTGTTCAACTTCTAAATAAGAACTGGTCATTTACAGTTTCCCACTGATATTCCAGTAAGGGATGGAATTCCTGTGCAAAAAGAGTCTCTTATGGTAAGATCCTGTAAGATGCTGAGAGCCTCCTGCCAAACACCAGACCTCTGCACAATATTTTGAGGGAAGAAATCCTCTATTATTGGTGTTTGTGCATCGTACACATTGGTCATCACAGAGAAAGGCTGCTTTTCTGGAGGTCAGGGCACACCTCTTTTATTCACAGACTGCCCTGTTAATGAAGTATGATTTTATTCCTCATTGAATGAGAGAAATTCTGGAGAGTAGTGCTCATAGATCATGGAATCCCACATAGCAGTTTCTCACACTATGGTTCATTACCACCACTGGCTTAAGGGAGAATGGGAATGTTAATGGCAAAGGTAAGAAAAATCACAAGATTTCAGCTTGACAAGAGTTCCTTAAATCATGTTTATTTAACATAAAATCACTAAATTTGTGTTAAAAAAATTTTTTAAAACCCTGACTTCTAAGCAGACTCTTACTTAGATCATGAAATTTACTTTCCTCTGCGTGGGGGTGGAAGGAAGAATTGCTTTAGTTAGAATAACTAAACCCTAATGTGACCTAAGAAGTAGGCACTTGTTCTAAGTGGCAGAATATACTGCTAATGGGAATGAGGAAATTCAGAATACATGCTCTCCAGCAAAGATAATTTAATGCCTAAAGAACAGCTTTGCCTTTGGGGAAAAATTCCATACACCTGAAAAAAGAGGCAAGTAAATAGCCCAGAGAGGCTCCAAACAGGTTCCCTCTGTGTTTAGAGGTGTAGCTGCACCTCACTCTGCTCCTATTCTGTTGGCAAAAAGGCAGAGGACACCTGCTACTTATTCTCTTTGCTCTGCAGAACCCCATGTATCAGAACTGCACAATGCAGGGATTGGAGCAGTAAAAGGATAAGCAGGGATGCTCCAGGATTCCCAGGTGATACAGTGGGCACTGCAGTGGGGGGCAGCCTAACCCCAGAAAACAGGCTTTGCTCCTCTGCTGGAGGAAACCTTAGACATCAGTGTTTAAAGAGCAGAACAACAGAGTATGAGCTGATCACACCAAGGTAACTCCTTGTACACACTCACACAAGCACAAAGAAAATTGAACCAGCAGGATGTGCTGGGGAAGGCTCCACTTTAATTACAACCAATGTAATACATGGCAATCCTAAATTACTGCATTATTACAAACTTTAACACAACCTGCTATCTGACTACACAGGTCTTCACACTGATGACTTTTAAGCCTTCAAGGAAACAATAAAACCCATTTCCAGAAAATTGTGGTTAGAGAGTGGCTTTACAAAAAATTCTGGAAATGGGCCACTTACTTTAGGTAGAACATGAAATTATACAGGTTTAAGGGCTTGAATTATGGCCTAAGACACTCCTCTCAAATTACTTTAGAGGGAGATTCTCTGATGAGCATCTCCTTAATTCCAGTAGGTTTCAGTACTCTCCCTAACCAGGTTCCATAAGAGAACATGGCAGTGACCTCAACAGCAGCAGTTCAGATGGTTCAGTGTGGCAAGAGAAATTGGGAATGGGGAGGCAGCAGCACTAGTGGTGGAAAAATCCTTGTAAGAGCTTTTGAAGGCAAGAGAGGTGGGTATCAATTAGCCTTTGATAGGAATGTATAGCACTGTTACAGATCTAATGAAAGCATCAATTACTCAGAGAGAGACCAGACCAACAAACCCAATCACCTCTGCAGCAGTGGGATGGAATTGATGTTGCCCTAAGTTACCATCTTTCCCACCCAGCAATGCAGGCTTCTATCAGCACTAATGTCTGACCATCTGAGGAATATGATCTCTTCTGATACCCATCTGGAATAGGAGATGAGGGAAAGCTGCCTTTGGATGCAAGATGATCACCTTATCTTAGGATATCCAGTAGCAGTCATGTCTTAGCAGGTAAATCAAGAACATTAAGCCCTGCTACTGAAAGGGGTTTGTTCCACTGATAACATTGGCAGTGCCTGGGCTGGGCTTTCTCAGCAGCCTGGAAATGGAGGGACTGATCCCAGCATGGAACAGAGCCAGGGGCCAGGGAGTAAAGCAACTCCTGCCAGTGCTCCTGTGTTCTGAAGGAAAATTCAAGGCAGTAAAAACCCAGGAAAAAAGACATCCTGCCAGCTAGTGTGGGGTGTTGCACAGTCCCTCACTTCTCCCCTGAACCCTCCCAGCCACCTCCCCTTCACATCAGGGCTTTGCCTTCTGTATTTCAGGCTGAAGGCAAAAGAAGAGTTGAAGCTCACAAGGAATGTCCTTTCTAACTGCTACAGTAGCTTTCCCTACATAAACCAAGCATATTGTTCAACATCTGACCCCAAAGGATCAAAAGGCAGGAACCCACACTACCTCTGACAATGAATGAAATAATTACAGGGTTTGTGTATAAACAGCTGCACTGAACCTCTTTTACAGCAGAGTCAAGTTTTTGAAAGGACTTCCTAAAACTAAACTTGCAGTCAGGGTAACAGCATTCAGGAATGTTTTCTAAGTAATGACTTTGAATTCCCTGCAAATCAAGAATGGAAAGATTTACTATGCTTCCAATTTAAACTTACATTTTTGCAGACAGTTGCTTACAAGTTTCGTCCTTGTAAATCCCATATTCCAAAAATCCATCTTGTGGATGTTTGGAGTAAATCAAACATGCCACCACCCAGAAACAAAGCTTGAGTGCTCCACCCGAGTTTGCTTTGTATAAATCCCCTTTTTTCCTGCATCAAGATGACTTTTTTTTTGTTTAATTAGTTGACAGGCTGGCAAACACACAGGATACCCTGTGCAGTGGCACTGAGCAACACAACCACATTTTTCTCAGTTAACTGATGCTACTGAGCACAGGACCAGCCAGGCCATGCTGTTCCCCTCCAGCCCCACAGGCACTCCCATCCCTCACTGGAGCAGCCAGAGCAGCCCTTTGCCTCTTCCCTGAGCCAGCTGGAAATCAGGGCATTAAACAAGTGCCTCCCAAGCACAGGGATCCATCATGATCCAGTGCAGATCCCAGTTATAATGGGGGCACTCAACCTGCCAGAGCTGGGGGTGATGTGTTTGAGAGTGAGGATCATCGTGTTCAGCTGCCCATAAGCACTCAGTGACACAAGTTAAATGGTAACATGAATTAATTCCTTCATCATGTGGATATATGTGGCCATTACAGGGATTATTCTGAAGAAAACAGAGGGTTGTTCTCAAACTTATTTTCCTCCTTCGCCATGAAGCCTATTCAATTTCTTTTAAAATTTTAACTCCATCATTTCATGTGTTCAGATCAGACCAATTATTTTATCACTGCAAGCAATGCAGATTCTTTAAAAACAGTAATTTCTGGATTTATTTTTTGTAACATTACATGCAGGTTTACAACTGACACATCCAGTATTTTTTACACATAAACTCGTGGTACGAGGGCATCAGACAATTCCCTTGAAATAAAGAAAATTCTGCCAGCAGTAATCTTGCAGAGACTTTTTTAATCATGTCATACTCCTGCCTCTCAGGTCCTAATGAAGAGGGGAAGGGAATTTGTCAAAAGCATCAGTTCAGCTGAAGCTCCCATTTAAATGGGACCACATTGGAGAAACATCATTAAAGCCTCCTTGAATCTCATCTCCTGCTACCCAATTAACTTTTGTCAAGGCCCCTCATTTCAGTTAAAAAAATAAATTGTCAGAATAAACATAAAGTACATCTGCTCTGTAGTACAGTCTTACTGTATCATGAAAAAGAAAAATGATGTTAGGTTACACTGATACTATTTTTACTACTGTTATACTTTAAACTGTGCTCTGAACACGAGACATTCTGCTCTGAAACATGCAGAGCTGTTTTTTATCAGGAACCCTGTTGAAAGATAAAATAACCCACAGTATTTGGATTTATAAGCACTAATATACAGACTGAAATAAGGGGCAGAAAAATCATTTCCATTCAAATTGTATTTGCTATAATGCTAAGTTCTGTTCTACAAGCCACTACAATATGCAAAAAAGGATGTGTACCAACTGTAAAAGGAAATCAGCATTGGAGAGGATGTAAGAAATATTTAATTATATTAAATTGGTTTGAATTTCAGAGTCCTAGATCTATAAAACCTTATGTTCTATGCAATTTAATTGTAAATCACAGAATAGTTAGTGTTGGATCTCTGGAGATCATCTAGTCCAAACCCCAGCTACTGTATCATTGCTACAGACTAAGGGATCCTGCTAGGATAAATCAATATAGTGTATTCTTTTCAAATAACACTATAAAAATATACTAAGAATGATTGTAAAATAATTTTGAATAATTAATTTTATTGTTAAACTAAAAGGAAAATAAGCATTACAGACAGATCTTTTATGCCATGGTCACTACAACTGTGATTACTGGAGAGCCTGTTTTCCCTACAGAAAAATCAAGCCCCATTTAAAAATATAACTTCTTTTAATTTGGAGGTGCACTGAATTAATTCTGTAGTGACACTGAAAAAAATATTTTTTTCAGACATTCCTCAGGGAACATATGAACATATCTTGTTATGTTTGTTGCCATAAGTTCTCATTAAATTAATTTAGGCAAGGAGGAGCAGGCAGGTGATAATAAAGACCCTCTGAAGGTGTTTTCCTCTCTCCAGTGACCACAAAAGGTGCCTCGGTGACAAACTTTGATTAAGTGCTGCCTTTTTCTGGCTAAGGACAGGTGAACCTGACCCTGAGTGTCTGAACCAAACCCAGCAAGGATGGAAGTGGGGTTTGAAAAGGTAACTGCAGCAGTTAAGACCCAACTTCAAAGCAGTTGGCATTCTCCTGAAACCTGTAAAATGTTTCTGCTTTTCTCATTCTGCCCATCCACAAATCAGCAGTTATAATAAACCTTAAAACATTTTAATAAATATTTCCTTGGCTGCGTGGTTTTTATTATGTAGAATCAAAGCCATTTCACCCATAGAAAAGTTCAGCTACATCATAATTGCCATGGCCATCGATTCCTTTTCAACAACCAGGCCTTTGCCTTGTGTGAATCACTGGGACAGTGTATTGAAATGTGCACCAAGCACCCACACGTGCTCCTGATTTAGATAAAAGAACCCCCTGGCCCAGCTGGATGGTGCTGAGCCCTGAACAGACAGAGCTGCACAGTCTGCACACAGACAGGGATAGACCAGAGACAGGCTGGGGCTGGACACTGTATCAGAGTGCACAGAGCCTCAGACATCAAACCCCAGCTCCCCAGACCCCCCAGTCCTCTCCAGTTCTCCACACATTTGTCCTCACAATCCTCACCCAGTTCTCACAAATCTCAGCAGTGGCTGCAAGAACTTACGTCGATGCAGCTTCAGGATTTGAGATATATTCTCGTGCATATCAGTGAAAGACACATCTGAAAAAATCTCCTCTCTGTGATTTACCCATTTCTCATTCTCTGATTTCTAGACAAATTATCTTTACTTCATTTTGGACTAACCACTGCCAGGCAGTATTAGAAAATCTATACAAGCGCTTGGTCTGTGAGTCATTCACAAATTCAGGTATAACCATAAAGACTTAGTCAGAATAAAACAGACTAACCTTTGGAATTTTTAACTCAGATATGTCACATCTTCTACGGAAACGTTTGTCTTGAATTCTGACCAGAAGGTCTGGTGCCATGCCTGACAGAGGAGAACCATGCTGAAACCTCAGCCTGACCACTCTAACTGGGCTGAGGATGTGACAGTCAGATGGCAGGTTCCAGAATTCACCTTCTCCCTGTCTCAGCCATAGCATGACAGGAGATTAAAGTCTGAGAGTTAAGGAGCATCTGTTTGTTCCAGGGAAAACAGCAAGAATTCTCTTTGTCACCTCCCAGTAAAGGACACACCTGAGTTTTGCCAGTTCATTCCAACACGAGTCCCTATGTTCAGGAAGGGTGAACAGACCAGATAACTAATCAGAAGGAAGGTAGAAAAAGCATTCCTCACCTGTCAGTGCCATGCCCAGGGCAGCTCAAGAAACCAAAGTATCTGTACGGAATGTTTTTGCACATGATATGTTCATCTAATTAACAAAGGGAGACAGTTCTTGTTTGTTACTGAAACCAGTTCTGTAACACAAACATGAAATTACACAGAATATTGTTGTTAGGGAGTTTGCTCTGTTTGAAAGCAACTTTCAAAGTCAAGTTTCAGAGCAAAGCCTGCCCTTCATTCCTTCCAGATGCCCCCACTTGCTCTCCAGGCTGCTGCTGTCAGTGTTTCTGCCTCTGCTTTCCAGCCCCCTGGGGGCTCCTAATTCCTGAAAAATGCCCCTGAGAGTGTTTCATTCCCTGTGTTATGTTCCCCTAATACTTCCTCAGAAATATCCAATGCACTAATACGTTTTTCAGTCCCCAGACAGTTGCATTCCCATTATCATACCTCTGTGTTGTCCCTTCCCAATCACCCATTCATGGTGCTCCCTCAGAATTCCCCCTGTTGGTAGTTCCCAGCTCCATCTCCTGTGTTTGGGCCAGCACAAAGGTTCTGGGAGCACTGCACATAAGAATCTGCTTTACTCACACTTTGATTATTTCTGCCTCTTGTCTGGGTCCAATAGGTTCATCTGACTTGACCCTCTTTTGCTCTGGGTAATTTGGGATTTTGGTCTGTCCTTCTAAGGGCACTGGCTCTTATTTTGAAACTAATTTTTTTTCGTGTCTGAGATTTTTGTATTTTATAACATTTTTTTTCTATCCTTTTCTTCACTTTCCTTCTATATTTTTTTTCTTTCTGTTCTTGAATTTAATCTAAATACCGTTCTTTCAATGTAGCTCTCTGTACTTCTTTCTCAGTTAGCTCATAATAAAAATAAAGAAAACAAATAACAAAAAAAAAATCAGGAAGCCCTAATATCCAACCCCTAATCTCAGTCCAGCATTCTGCCTGACTGTGGGTAAATGACACAACGAGCAGCATCAGCTGATTAAACTCTGAGCTCCCAGACTTCATTTACCACATGGGGCTAATACAGCACTGGCTGCCCAACTGAGTTTTCTTTAAGAACCTTTCCACTGAAGAAGTGTGAAACAGCACATGTGAGGACAGAGGGTTATATTCCCACATGAAGCAAGGACTGTAAAAATATTTAGGACCTAATCACCTCGTGCATACCTGTGGATAGAAACTCCTCTCCCAGATGCATGTGCCTGTATATTGGAATGCTTCTTTTTAAGTGACCATATAAACACATTTCAACTACACTCATTCTTTCTTACTTTTTTTTTTTCCTGGGTGGTACAACATCTGACTTACAGATTTTTCTGCCATACAAAGGACCACTAGAAACTCAACCATTCTTTGTAAATGTGGCCCACCTGTGGGGTTTGTTTTGTATTGGGTTATAATACTTGTGATTTTAGTCTAACTGCTGATATAGCACATCTAATATTTTCCTGCTCAGAATTCCAGATTCTGTTGATTATTTTGGGGAAGATAAAAGGCAAAGCCACATTTGGGTTCTCATTCTCTTCCTTTCAGCAATACTTTGCATGCTGGCAAGTCCAGTGAGCTCTGTGGCACTTGTGAAGATCCAACCTGTTAAATACTCATCACTCCCTCAGTCAACCAGCGCCCAAATTACCTGTTCTGTGTAATTTCCCCCTACCTTATAAGCACTGACATATTCTAAGTTTTTTCAAACTTAGAAGTGATTGTCTGGGGAAAAGAGTCATTTCTGGTGTCGTTTCAGCTACTTGCAAACTAAATCTTAAGAGGCTCCTCTACCACTGGTGATAAGATAAACAATGCAACCTTGGAAACATTTTTGTCGAGGCAGTCTTGATGGTTAGTTCATGAATCCTTAAGATCCAAATGATTCTGATAAGCTTTTTCAACATTTATTACTATTTCAGGCTTCTGTTACAAGTGGGACATCCTAGTTTGTTATTCTGTCTTTTTATCTCTCACATGAATAAATTACAGGGTTCTGCTTCTTATCACAGAAAACATTCCACTGATCATCTGGGGAACTCAAAATGTTTTTTTCAGTCTATAAATTATTCTTATAGAAACTCTCATAACTAGCAAGACAGTTGGTTTTGTTTGGGGTTTCGTGTGTGCCTTTTTTTGACAGCATTTGTCTAAAACAATCACGTGTGGTCTATCAAATCTTAGTTTTGTCATTAGAACTGTCAGTCTTTCATAAAAGATAATTTTAAACACACATGCACACACGCAATAAACCCTTTGCAGTGCCTTGGCCAATGAGTGTGAGTGACAAACATACCTGGCTGGTCTCCCAGGGTGTTTCCTTAGTGTTCACGGGGAGAAAAAGTGATTTCATGGTGGAAGGTTGGAAAATGACCTCTTGTAATGATGGAATTTGCATAAATAAATGCTGATTGCACAAAGAGAACAATGTGCAGTGAGAACCACCACAATGAGTTGTCTCCCACTGACACAGAGTCCAAGTCAGAAGCACAATTATGCAAATCAAACTAATGCCAGTTCCTCATTACTGGTGGTGGAGGCAAACACGTGCCCTCCACAGACAGCCTGGTGCTGGGACACGAGCCAAAGTGTTTGGGTTTGCTGACACAGCAACTGAGTCAACAAAAATAGGATATAATAGTAATACATCAGAGGAATCCATAGCAGGGCAGACCTGAAACCTAATGGCCTGTGAATGGTTGTGTGCAGGGAGCCTTTCACTGTATTGACCCACAGGCTGCTCCCACTGCTGCCCATTTCACACAAATACATTACAGAAGCAATTGCTTTCTGGAGCTGAAATGTCTGCAAAACACTCTATTAGCTTTCCTTACAGCAGATGAGATGACATTTATAAATACTTAAATAATGTCATCTATCCCACGTTTAAAAACTTCCCAGAATAATTCACAGGCTGCTTGTGGTTTCTTGATCTAATGTTTATGTGAAGTCTCATTATGACACCACTGGGATTTTCAAACAATGCCACTTTTCTTGTGCCATCTGAAAAACATTCAGACAAAGATATTCTATTTTTCTTTAAAAAAAAAAATAAATGCAGCAGCAATTACCATTAATATGAGGGACTGAATGTAAAAAGCTGATAGCTGCAGTCAGAGTGATGCTAACCTTGTGAACATGTGCAGTACTGGGACTGGGACTCACTGCAGAAGGGGACAATTCCAAGGAAAGCACAGCTATGAGTGAAAATGTACAAACATCCAGTTCCTCGGCCTTTCTTCAGCTGTGAGGCCACAAACACTTTGATGGGGTTAATCTGAAAACATAGGGGGGGAAGTCCAAGTTTAAAATTGGTGACAAACTTGTGAAAAAAATGGAAACTTGGTTGGATGAGGGCCAATATTATACATATTAGCAAGAGAATTTTATCATAAGAGGTGTGCATCTGTGTTCCCTGTCAATCATCTTCTAACTGGTGCCAATTTCAAGAAATTGCCGGAGAATTTCCAAGAGATTTCCTAAATATTTCATGAAGCCAGGTTGCTAAGCAAGGAAAAGTAGTTCTGTGAAGGAATCAATATTAAAGAAAACTTTCCTATAAATCCTGATTTTAGGAAAAGCTTCAAAATTGGCCCTACACTTTCCTGACCCCGAAGAGAACCCCGAAGCTCTGGCAGAGCAGGGTTCATGGGCTGTGCTCTGGGGGCACCACACCCTGTCCCTGCCAGCCCCAGGGCTCACAGACCCCCCTTCTCTCCTGCCCAGACCAGAAGGTGCCCCCGGGGTATTCCCTCATCCTGCTGGGCAGCTTCAGAGCAGAGAGTTGATTATGGCAATTCCCACCTGTCCACAGAAGTTCTGAAGTCTCCCCACAGAATCCATACTTCTTTATTTCCATGCTCTCAGTTTAACACTGCCAAGTTTCACCCTGGCTTTAATGAAGTTTATAACAGAGCACACATCCTGCAGTTTTCTCTGTTAGGGCATGGGCATGTCAGCACTCCCACCCACTGCCTCCTTCTCACAGCAACTCCTGCTCTCACTTTCCAAACCTCTTTTCCTCAAATCAAAGATGCTGAATGGCCAAGAGGATCTTAAAATAAAGATGTTCAGGCATGGACTGGTTGGAGAGAAACTAAAAGGGAACTTGGCTTCACTTAACAGGAAGGCAGCATTTATGAGGCTCCTGGTGGATGGCACATCCCTTCTATCCCCCCAAAAATGCCTTCTGACATCTCAAGCTCGTACCAGGCATGTCCAGCTAACTGCCCTTTATGCTGCTCGTGTCATATTGATCTATCAGTGAACCCATAATAAAAGAGAGCAGTCTGAAGCAGTAAAAAGTACCAGCCCATGAGATGGATGCTGCAGCTGCAGTGGGGTTTCATGGGGACACTCAGTGCAAAGAACTCTGCACTCATGCCATAAGTACCCCCTTCAAAGCTCCCTGCTGCAAACCCCCGGACACAGCTGACCTGCCTGCACAATATATGTTTCTGTATTGATTTTCACAGCTTCAGAACAACAGGAAAATCCAAGTGAAAGTTTCTTTGCAGAAGAGTAAAGGTAATTTACGTTCTTCTTTTGATTCCATCTCTGTATTTTGCTTTATGGTTCACAGTACAAGTGATTATTTTAAAAATTCATTCGTGACTCAGAAAGAAAGCACAGAGCTGAAGAACTTTGGGAGTGCAAGAAATGAGCCACAAAATGAAATGAAACAAAACAAAAATGCATTAGGATTTAGTGGTAAGTCATTACACCACCAAGTTTGTATTTTAAACACAGACACACTGGCTGTTCTGGTAGCTTATAATACTATAAATCAGCAGCAACATGAAGAGGAAAATACATTGTGAAGATTCTCTTATTACAACACAGTAACACTGGCTTCTTATGGCCTCTGTTCCTAGCAATCAACGAGCTCCTGAAGCCTTCCTGAGAGAGTTTTGCCCTGTATAATAAACCCATGATTTTAAGATTCTTCATGTTTATGGCCAAGGGGCTTGCCTAAGTGATACAAATGCTACCACACTTCTCCTGCAGCATTATGCTTCCAGGACCATCCATCGAGTTTGAACACGTAGTTTCCCTGCTCTCTTTAAAAATGGAAATTATAACAGAAGGGGCACAGCAGTTGCTCACTGGGAAACACCCACATGTGTCAAAAGGTCCTGTCTGACGCTGCCTCTCCACTGGGAAGTCACTGAAGCTCCGTGTTGGACAGAGGCAATCAAGGAATGGGACTTGGGAATTAAATCTGAGCTGCCTGGTAAACACACTGTTATTCAGGATTATTATTTCAGGCTATCTCAAGAGTCAGGCAAATATAACCTGATTTGTTACAGTTGCTTTACAGTTTCAAACATTCCTTCATTCTCATGACACTTACTTTATTTGTATTTAATTGTACTTATGGGGTTTTGGGGGTTTGGTTTTGGTTTGGTTTGGTTTTTAATAAAAAGATAAGACAATCTGTGGATGTCACTAGCCAGAAGAACAACATTTCTTGTTGTGACAGCAATCCAGTCTCCCTCAAATGCTTATAAGAGCTAGAATTACTCCAAGAGCTGAGACTGTATACACAAGCTTGTGTTCCCTGTGCCTACCAGCAGCTGCCTGATTTGCTGCAGGAATGGAGCCAGGGATATTTCATGGCCAACAGACTGGCTGTCATCCCTGGGCAGAAACAGGACTTTCCAAAACACAAAACATTTGAGGACAATTTCTCCCAGCAGTTCTCAAAGGACTGTTCAGTGTGTTGATCTGCCAGCAGTGTTTGCTGTGTGGACCTTAAAGAACAAACTAAAAGCTCCACAAGAGTGAAAGTGCAATTTCTCTTGACTCTGCTAAGGAACATGAATGAATAATTGTGGTTTAAGGTACAAATGTGTGTAACTCCCCTCAATTCCTGGTGCAGTGGCAGAGGACTGGATGTTGAGCTCCTTGCAGCCTTCCCAAGCCAACATTTTAACAGCTTGTCATCTTCTGATGGCTCAAGCAGCCTTCAGCACTCAGAAACAGCCAAACCCAGGACTCTGCCCAGCACAGAGATCTACACAAAGCCTTCAAAGACATTCCCAGGAATCAAAACTCATCACCCCATCAAACTGGGAAAAGGAATGAGAGATCCAGGTGAGGGATTCAGAGGAGCTGAGGGGAGAGGTAAGGCCACAACCCAGGGAGGAGAGCAGGACCTGGCAGTGCCTCTGCCAACAGCTGTGTCCAGTGAGACCTCACTGGGGAGTTCACTTCTTCTTTGGCAGACTCGATAAAAAGTTCAAATAAAGCCTATTAACTTTCCTTGGAACTTGTATTTCTCAGGAGTACTCCAAAACCCTTTTCTAATTGTGTGCAATTGTTGGATTTCTGGAGATTTTGCTATTAGAGAAAATTCAGCATCTGAGAGCAGGAGGAGAAAGAATAAGCCCATGCCAAACATCTCTTGGAGTAGTTTTCGGGTTTATAGACTTTTATGACAAGCTGTGATGTTATGGAATGTTATTTTACCATCTAGTCAAGTGCATACTGACAAGGACAGTGTCCTCACAGTAACCATTTAAAAAACAATTCACATATTTTGTACCAAACTAAATTCACATGATCAATAAAAAGAAAGAATACAGCTATTAGCAGGAAAACATTTCCACAAAATGGCCCCTCCCCAGCGATCCTGGAGCCTTCACCCCCATGCAGGATTTGCAGAATACCTTCCAGAGCTAATCCAGGAACTCAATAACTAATGGATACTAAAAATTATGGACTCAATAAAGACATTAGTTTTATGGCCCATTACAGTCCCCTTACTGTACATCCCACTGATCTCTCTCCACGCACTGGTGCTAAATCGCAGTTTCTGTCTCCACTCCCCAGGAATTCTCCTCAGCTAACAGTCATCCATACAAAATCCCCTTTCTCTCAAGTTGTCAAATCAATTACCACAATTAAGTTACAGTAAAAACAATTGTTTCTGTCATTAGCTGGGAGTTTACTGCTTGTACAGCCATACTTCCTCAGCTGCTTTAACTCAGACAAAAGGAAAGCTCTTCTGAAAGGAGATTCTTCGTAATTTTTCTTTTCCTCCACAATTTCTTCACTTTCTGCTTATACCACAAAATTCAACAGTTCTGGATAAAAGCTACTTGAGAAGATGGGACAGTTCACAACAGCCCTGGCCTAGGAAAGGCATTTTGAGCTCCAACTCTCTCCCTACAGCGCGTCTCAGCCAAAAAATGTCTGGATTATGGCACCAACTCTCCATGTTTGCCATCAAGCTAAACTGGCCATGGTCATTCAAGCCAAAAGCCAGAATCCTTTTTTTAACACCTGTATAACAGGAGGATTGTGAACAGCCTTTGAGGTGACACGTACTGACAGGGCTGAAACACAAAAAAGTTTTAGAAGGGGGCAGGAGGGGGCAGGGGGAGGGAGTGTAATTTTAGGATGGGAATTTCAGTTGTGCGAGAAAACAAGATAATTTAAATTACTTTTTTAATTAAAAGGTGATTGGCTGAAAGTATCACCTCTGAAGGCACAGCCCTGAAGGTGATGAAATCATGGCCAAAGCATATCAGACCATAATATATTAACAACATCTGTCTCTAATCACATAGGCAGGACCACTACCTGATCTGTTCCATTCACACAAAAAGCCTTCAAAGGTCAAGATGTACTCTGCAAAAACTCGCCAGAAAACATCTAATAAACTCTGAAAGATCAAAGGTGGCACAGATATAATTTCCATTGCTTTTCTTACCAGGTCCAAAAAGATATCTCTCTATTAAAAGAAAATATCTGACTGATGTATATACTGGTTTCACTGCGGCTGCAGAACAACTAAGGAAATTGTTGGTGTTGCCTATTCCTAATTCTGTGAATGATTACACAAAAATTTAATTTCTGACTTGTGAGTGCAGCACATGAACAGAGCTAAGAACAATCTTTTCAACAATAGTGCCGAAAAGATTAATTTTGATACGCCTACAAAAAAATAAAGTGCTAAAGTAGCAAGCTATGCACAAAAGCAAGCTATTGGAAATCCATCATTTTGGTGATAAAATATTGTTAATACTTTAACCCTCCCCTCCTAACATTTTTCTCCTCTAGGGAGGAAGCAGAGCCACAGAATAAAACATTTTGCATGTTAAAGCTACTTAGGGACAGAGCTTTTCATCCTCTGTTGGGTCCTTTCTCAGACATCACATGCAAGTACACCTCCAACACTTCCAAATGAAAAATTCTGAACAGTTCTTTGAACTTGGAAGTTTGGGAAGTGCATTGCCTGGCACCAGTTAGAAACTATTCACAGTATATTCAACATATCATTACTATGAGAATTACTATGAACTTCAAGGCCAGGAGTTGGTGCCACTCTGCTTACAAGTATTTTTTTGCTGCTCTAAAATTCCAAAGAATATCCAAGCCTATCTCTCAACAGCTGCACCCAAGCTGCTCTCCCAACACTGCTGGGGCTCTGCCTTCTCCACAGCAACACTGAGAAGAGCAACGTGAGAATGACCTTTTGTAAGATAATACATTCTACCCTTCCTCATCATCCTCACTGCTGGGATTGCTCTCAAATGATGCATCAAAGTAATGACCCTGTGTCTCCACACATCCATGTTTTTAAGCAAGTTAGTTAAATTATTTAAAATAAAAAACTAATTTAAAAGGTAACAGGAAACAGAGTAAGAACTATGAATGCTGCTCAAAGAACTGAACCTGCACATTTTCATGATGTGTAGTGCATCATTATTGAAATAATTCCTTTGCTGGCCAAGCACTCTGAAGAGGTGGAACTATAATTGAGGTCATTCATGAAAGCAGCTTTACATGATATATAAAATCCAAACTGGGATATTGAGATGGGGGAAGCAGGAAACACACAGACAGAAACAGAAAAAAATACTACAAAAAATTTTTTTCTTCAAAATAAAAATGACTTGATCATGTAGCTATAATTTTTTATTCCTCAAACTGTCCTGGTAGTTAAATCATAGACTAAAGGACAAATCAGCGGTGAAAGAATCTCTCAGTCCTGTACTGCCTCTTCCTCCCTCAGTTCTTTCACTCCTTCCTCTTTACCAGCCTTCACACAGTCACCTGAGTTCTTCCTGACTCATGATCATGTGTTAATCTTAGTTTTCACTACATTAACTGCTTTTTGCTATTCCCATGGTCTAGTACTTTCTGCCTGGTTCCTATGAAATAATGATGAGCCAGTAGGGGAAGAGGAAATAAGCAATCAGAACTGGAACTACAGCAAGAGCTCCCTCCTTCCTCCCCCCTTCCCAACAGCTCTGGGACTTCCTCATGTCCTGATTGCACTGGATGACAACAAATGTCTACAGAACTCAGGCCATTGTAGTCCTGGAAAACCCTGGCTCCATTCATTTCAGTCCTTCATGGAATTCACATTCATTTCACCCATCTCCCTGCAGAGTTTCCCAACCATCACACTGTGATGAAGGGAGAAAAGGAAAAAAAAGATCTCTGGTTCTTCTACAGCTGCTCCACGTGCCAAATGAAGAATTAAAGATCACTTAAGCCAGAGCAAGGCCACGAGAAAGAGCATGGGCTTCCTCTGTTTAAAATATTCATTTAATACTCTCAGCTCTAGGAGCTGAGACACTATCCAGCAGTCTATGCTCCAAAAATTATATATATTTAACAACTGTCACACAGAACTGCCATGGAGCAGTGACTGAAACCAAGAGCTTCCTCTCCTCCTGGCAACATCCAAATCTCTGGTCACAGAGCTGTGATCTCCAGGGCTCTCTTTGACTCAGTCAGTCTTTTGATTGCTTTTTCTGGGGGTTCGTTGAGGTTTGTTTCATTTTTGGTTGGTTGGTTTTTTTAACCTACTGTAACAGCCTCACAAGGTATCTGTCCCTGGCACAGTGTCAGTCTAACAGTCAGGGTATGTGAAAAGACTTAATGGGAACTCAGATTCACACCCTGTGTATCTGCATTTACCAATGATCTATTCTTTAAAAGGGAATAAGTGACCATCGACTTCTAAAGAGGAAAATACATCTTAAAAGAAAAGCACAGGCACTTATCTGAAAGCCAGTATCCCAAGCTGTGAAAGCTATGTGAAAATAGGAGTTTGATACATATTCCCCATTAATCCATTCCCTTCCTGGTTACTGTCCAGGAGTTCTTGTTCCCTCTGCATCCTATTAGGAGCTGTCTGACTCTGCAGGAACACAGATTTGTGTACTTTCCTAGAAGACTCAAGCTAAGGGGATCTAAATGGTTTATTGCATTTCAGTTTGAGTGGTTTGTTTCTGTCTCTTCATTGGTATGATGAATTCCTTAATGCTTTTGTGGTTTTATTGGTATTTAACAATCTATACTCCTGGCTGTTGCTCTGTCAGATGAAAGATGCTGAAATCCTTGCCTCAATGAAATCACTGCAAATTGCACCCAGGAAGCTTGAAAACCATTAGCTGAGAGAATATGTCAAGAGGATAAGCAAAGATTGTAAGGAAAATAAACTTGAATTTGAGCTGCAGATTTCAATTCCACAACTTAACATTATGATACAAGTACCAGGACTTGAGTGCAGTTGTTCTTGATTTATCACAGCACAGGAAAGATCAAGATACCACCTTACAAAATTCTTTTGGGGCGACACTTCTAGGATCTGAAAGTATTGCAGGATTTGACCTCATTAACATCCACTCTAAACAGAGGATCTTGGCAGTACATCATAAATAGGAAATTACCTGTAGTCACTGGTGTGTCTGTTTTTCAGAACAGCTCAGAGACAATGCTTATCTTAACATGCTGCATGTGAAGCTGCTCAGCTAAATATGTGAACCATGAAACACTGGTGCCTGTTAAAAAAGCATGTGCTTCAAATGAATCAGCTGAAATCCAAAATATTGTATTTTATTGTATTAACACTTTATAAATAACAGCCACTACTTCCAGTCAGTTCTTCCATGCAACTAGAAAATGTCATTAGCCATGTTTTGGATGGGTTTTTTGTCTAATTTCTACAGCTAAGGTGGCAAAAAGGTTATTACAAGTAATAGCAAATTTAAAGTTTTATTAGCAGTAAACTGCAGGAGCTAATGGTGATGCCAACACTAGATAAAATCATTGTCACAGTTAATTTTGAACTCTTTATTTCAAACTTAATAATAGGAAACTCAATGGAGAGGATATTACACGGCCCATATCACTCATGAGTGCCGCAGGCCTGAGTAACTTGTTATTTTGCTCCTGAGTGAAATAAAATGCAGATTACACTGCCTGCTCCCAGAGCACTGCCTCCATCGAGGGTGGGGAGGGAGGAGCACCAGGCAGCTTTCATTTGCTCAGATGTTCCAGGAATGATCTTTGTGGTTCTAACTGTGACTTGGCAAATCACCTCTCCACTATTGTTGTATTTTTTAAGCTCTTTCTGTTCCTTCTTAGATCCTAAAGAGTGACATGGGGTGTTTTTCACTTTTGTCAGGGGTTATGTGAAAGTGCTTCTGTAACACCCTGTCCCTGCACCCTCTGCCATCCATCTGCTGCATGAGACAGTGGAGGATCTGCACCTTAGTCAGCTTCACATCTGCCAGCCAACATCAACTGCTCCTCTGCCTGAGACAGTCACAATCACAAAGAAATAATACAAGATAAACCCCTCCTCCTTACCTTACATTTACTCAGAAAATAGGTGTTTCCATGAAGTGATAGCACATGGGAATTTCTATTCTTGTTCCAAAGTAGATTTCTTTTCTGTTCATCTACTTACTGTTCTAATGCACTGGGTGCCATAAATCACAATGTTCCCTACCTTGATTTGGGAAACCTATCTTCATGGTTATCCCAAAGCTAACTTTTCCTTTTTATATACTGTACCACTAGCTAGAAATGTCTGGCTTCTAATCAGATTGCATTTTTCCAATACTTGCTAAAGCTTGCAACTTCTTTTGTTGAGCCAAAACTAGACATGAAATACAAGCCAGTAACTCCCCTATCACTGAAATCAGCAGAAGGGCTTTTACTGGCATTAGCAGACTTGAGGTGAGGCCTTCAAATATAAAGGGTTGTAAACTTCCTTTTAATTTAGGAATGTGTAACAGAAGAAAGTGTCCCACACCTTTCAATCAGCCACAGTCAGGACTGTCACTGTGGCATGTCTGGACAGTTGCTGATGGCATTCCTGCAAGAATCAAATCCCACACTTCCACAAAGATATCCAACAGCACCACTGTAAGAGCTACTTCCTAAATCTCTGGGAGCCTATGTTAAGCCACCAAGTAATTAAGTGCAATCAATCCTTGATAGCTAAATTAGTCCTAAAATTACAATTCAGATTTCTCCCAAATTAAGTACTGTAAAGTTATTTTTACTGAGGAGACTATTTAAAGCTCTGTACTAAAGAGCCCATTAAGGATTTTGTACACCCAGCACACGGGCATTGACCCAGGGCGACCATCGTCCTCCTCAATAAAATCTGAACATTTCCAATGGCACAAAGGAGCATCTTTTGCAGCCACACCACCATGAACCTCTGGCACATGACTCAGACAGTATGAGTGCATGCTCCTAACTCCATCTCTCCCAAAGCACTCTCTTTCTCTCCCCACGATGTGCAGGAGATGACAGAGAAGATGAACAGGCATCCTGTTCAAAATGCCTCCCTTCTGAAAGAGCACAAAACACTGACACACTGGAAATCAACATTTTTCCTTCTCTAAAAAGGGACAGGACAGAGTTTAAGAGGTTACCATAGTTTCATCTTCTTAAATTAAGAGAGAGAATGTAGTCAAGAAAAAATTTAATCCATTGTTAAGAGTTGATTTTCCTTTTCTTTGGTGACATGTGCTTTTCTTTGGTGACAGGGACTTCGTGCTTTCAGTGCCTTATTTCTCTTGGGACCTATTGTAGACTTCAAAAGATAAAAGAAACCTATTGTTCAGTAAGCCACTGAACAACATAAAATCACACTGTAGCATAAGTTTCTTTGACAGGTTGACCTCAAGAAAAGATTTTAGTTATTTCTTTTCATTTTCTTTACTGTGGCTTTGGTGATTTAGGCTAGGATATTGATTTTGTGGCAACACTGAAATCATAATTTTAATTTCAAAGATGACTGTCTTATTACATGTCTGTTTCTGAGGAGTTACATGAGAATTTAAGCCTTACTACCTTAAACTTTACATCTGCTTCCCACTTTCAGGTCTAATAAAGTCTCTCCATTTGCTTTTCCTTTTTTTTTTTCCAATCTCACCTGACCATGTGCTGGAGCAGAGGCTGCAGATCATTTCCTCTTGGTTCTGCCTGGATTCCCAGCCCTTGCCACGTGCATCTCCTCAGCACCAACCCCCTGTCCCCACCTTGCACCCAAAGGTTCAGAGTCCTGCTCATCCCAATGCTCAGGAAATGCTGGACAGAATTCCCCAGCCAGCTCTGATCTGGGGGTGAGGGGGAGACACAAAACCCAGAATGTTACAAAGGCAGGATTTAGAAACACAGTGACAGGAGTCAGTGTGCCTGGATATCAGCCACAGAATTCTTCCTCACTGAGAGTCAAAGCAGAGATTATTTTTTTCAGAATTCTTTCAAGTCGTTCATATTGCAATTCATGAACTTGAAAATCCCAAACTGAATTCAGAGAATAATTCCAGCTAAGCACAAAAAAAATATATGGCTTTCACCAAACATTTCCACTTCTTCCTCAGAAGTGTTTTCTTATTTTGCATGATTTTATGATAATTACAGAGCACAGATTTTTAAAATACTAGAGACTGTTTCTCACAAGGACCATATGCTAACTATAAAAATTTTCAAAAACATGGGACATCAAAGGGAAGAAAAAGAAACCAACCAACCAACCAAAATCCCCAGTTCCTGGTGAAAGCACTGAAATTCTTTTTCTCACAAAGGTATTTATTTTCTCAAAGATTCAAGACCTGACTTTCCATAAATGAATGGAATGATCAGTAACAACAAAAATGCTCACAAAGACCTGAAAGTTGGGAGTAAAAAAAGAAAGATGTGAAAAGGATGCCAATTTTACTAATGTCAACAACTGCCTTTAAGTGTAAATAAAATTCAGATAAATACATTTAATTTTTTCATTTTTAATATTCTTTTTGCTGTATAAGATCGTTAAGCAAGGAATTAAAATAGCTATAATGCTCACAATTGCAGCTGATTTTGGACTGGAAGCACTGAAATATTTTTCTTACATTTTTCTGTTCAGAGGTAACACAAAAAAAGCAAGATAATTAAAATATTACTTTTACAATTTGTTGAAGGCATCTGTCTTATCATTCAATTGTAAATACAAATTATTCTCGCTGGACATTTATTAAATATTTTAACCCAGTAGAAGAGAGAAAAAGACAGAGAAGTCTTTTTCTGTAGTTAAATAGAAATACTATAAAATAAATTTCACAACCCACTATTTCTTCAATCATTGCCTAATTTACTGACTACAGTGAATATCTTATACCATTAAAAACAGGGGAATACGTTTAAGTTTATATCTCTATTTCAGTTAAATTCAATGTGTATTATGATAACTTTTTTTGCCTGAGGTACTTCCATTGCATAGGAAAAGAAAATTTATTTTTATTTTTCACTATAGTTTTTCTGTATCTTTTTGCATTAATATTAAACATAACTGCCCCAGTTTTCTCTTTACTATTTTCTCCTTGCCACTTTCAGACTAATAACCCAGAATTTGGGGACTGCTAGAGGGCTATATGAGCATTCTACTGAATTTCAAGTCAACTTAGTCATATGAATCTTAATTATCATGTGCAGGAAACATACCTCCCTAAGAAATCCTTTGTGGGAGAATCAAAAAGGAGAAGTCAAAAGAAAATTTTAGCAGTTTCCATTCACAGTTCATGCAACCTTTTCAGTTTTTGACAGCAAGTACTTTACTATTTACTGCCCTGTGTCACTCGGAGTGTTTTGAGTAAAATAAATACAGCCCCCACAGAAATCAAAATCAAAACAAAACAAAAAGATCAAGCAACCAAAACCAAAAAAAGAACGAAGAACAAAAGGTTGGGAAAAGAAAGAATCATTATCATGTCCATTTTTCAGTTGAGAAACTGGAGCAGAAAATTTGGGGGATCTCAGTAACAATGCAAATGCACAGAAACAGAGCTGAGCCCTAAATCCCTGTGCATTGACTTATCTCAAATTATTCTCACATTTAAACTTGGCCCAGGCTCGTGTGCATGGCCAGAACACCCTTGAATTACTGAGAGAAATATCTAAGTTTGCAATGAAACACAAGGGTTTGGTTTGATCTCTAATTTCAACAAACAATTAAGTGGCAACTGGTTAAAACAAGACGTGCACAAATCCTGGGATTCGTACACTCCCAGAATTCCGTGTTCCCGGGTTAAGCAGCAGCTGACAAACCCGGGCAGCTTTCCTGGGCTCTCCTCACCAACAGCCTTTCACAGCCCATGAATTTGTTTTAATTTGCTGCAGTAATCCCCAGCATCAGACACCCAAGTTCCTTACAGTCAATTAGAACACCCTCTGCAGGACAAAGTTCGTGGCTTTGTTCTCTGCTAACCAAACAGTTCCCGGGTTTCAGGATCTGTGCCTTCACAGCACCAGCACTGCTGAATTTCAGCCTCTCTCACACTTAAAATATCGATTTTATTCAGCCATCAGCCCCCGGGTAACATTTGTGGATTGGAATCCTAACAAGTCAGGAGCTGATGGTTGCTATCCAGTCTGGTCATTATCACACCCTTTGTCAAGAGTCAAGAAACCACTGATTCATGCTCTGATTTTCAGGCAGGATTGGTTCTGCTCAGACATCAATGCTGCCCAATTCTGAGGCAGTTTCAATCACAGCTATCCATCCAATATCCAGGAAAAAAATCAGTTCTGCTACTAACACAGTCCTTAAGTGCTGCTCCCTGCAAGGTGTCCAGATTTTTAAACTTCTAAGGGTAATGCTCTGCTGTCATTTAAATTACTGGTGGGGGTTTTTAACAGTTCTGCCTGGTTTCAGTTGTGCATTGCAATTTTTGAATAACAACATTTAGTGGCTAATTGTGATTGTCCCTCACTCTGGGCTGCCAAAGCCACCATCAGTTCTGAATCCTCAGGCTCTTTCTATCTCCCACGTTGAGCTGCACAGCAAGTCTGGAAATACACTGCCTTAGGGTTTCCATAAACTATGGATTCTCACGTCAGCAGCTCCTGCTGAGCTCAGCTTTGTCTCCAGTTCCTCCATATCTAGGCTGGAAGGCTCCCTGGCTGAGCCTTCTGGTGAAATAAAAAAAAAAAAAAGTCAATCAAAAACCAATCAAACTTTCTGTGCCCAAATTAACACCTGTTAATTATTCCAGTCCAAGAGACCAACACAGAGCACTGAGTACAGATGCAGTGCATCAGTGCCAAGGTGCACCAACAATTCCTGTAGGACAGAAGTGACTGGGAGAAGCAAGATGGGAGCAGCCCCTCTGCCCTCAGCCCAGCCCTGCCCTCTGTGCCCGGGAATGCTCAGGATCCAGGGAAATCCAGCTCCAACTGCTCAGCTCGAGCTCCCTTGGCAGTGGTGCTGCTCCCACAGCAGAGACCAGCTCTGCTCCTGAAGCCCCTCACCATGCAGCAGCAGAGAACTAAGCTTAGTTTCACCAAAAAGTAAATTTTGGCACAGGAAAAGGAAAATCCCCGGAGTGTTTCACCCCTCATTTAAACACTGAGTTTAAAAAAAGTAATAGATTTTCCAAGGCATAATATATAGCATGCTGTAAGTATTTTCACTAAAAAATTCAGTCAAGCCAACCACGAAATATTAAAAAAACCCCTAATAAACAAGAATTTCATCCCTCTTTTCATATGGAAAACTGAAAAGCTATATGCTTGCACAATAACAGAGATGGATAAAATTTAACTGGTAAACATGAATTTTGAAGAATTCATTCCCAACCTCTCTAAGTTGACTTGCTCCCAGTGGGGATTTCTTCCCAACACCACAAGAAATATTACGAAAACTGCTGTCTCTTGCTATATTCTTTTTCAGAGAGCACTATCGCATAGTTTGTCCAACAGGTTTCTCAGAAATTAAAAAAAACCCAAAACCTCAATACCTCCTTTCCCAAAAGTTCTACAAACACTTAAAATATCTGTTGATAAGCCACTTTACCTAATGCTAAATGTTGTTGGAGTTCAGCCTTCCTGAATACATTTTACACACCTCAGGCACAATCATTAGAAGAATTAAGTCATCTGGTGAGCAGACTTTGAGCCTCATGATTTTGATTCCAAAACCCAGGCCCTAATTAAGCTTTCATTTTGCAGGCAGACTTAATAGCAAATCCCTCCTCCTCTGTCCCTGCAATCTCTGCTGGCTGACAGCAGTGCCTGGTGCTCCCTCCTCAGTCAATTCACATCATTTTGTTACCTTCCCTCAGGTCTCCTCTCCCAGTCACCAGGTTTGTGATTCTGGTTGATGCCTTTAGGTTTTTTCAAAGCACTATTTAACACACTGCAAACAAGTACATCCCAAATACGATTTCATGACCATCTCAGAGTAAAAAGTGAACTGAGTGAAAGATATCTCCTGCACTAAATCAATTTTTCTGCTGGTTCTAGGCTTTTTTATTAGTAATTATTGAATAGAGATGTCGAACTATGTTCTGAAATGTGTTACAGCCACCAGGTTTTGGGATGATCAGAGCAATTGCAGCAAAATGAAAAAAGTTTGTGAAATCTGAAAGGGGTTTTTGTGTATGGAGAAACTCTGGATGGAATACCAAAAATCTACAGGTTGGAGAAGTAGCTCATAAAGCACAATAAACTTCTCTCTGAATACTGGGACTCCTTGCAGGGTGGAACAGAACTGGAGGCCTCAGATGATTATTCCTCCTAAAGGATTCTTAGTATATCTTGGCTAAAGCTTTGAAACAGAAATTTATACTGTTGGTTCATTTTCTTTGAAATGTTTTAATTAACGTTAGATAAAAACACTATTTAAAAATAATGGAGAACAAACCATACTCATGACAGTGCTTGCTTATATTTCAAATGCAGATATTAGCAAGCTAAGAATAAAATTTTATACCAAATATCAGAACATTTTCAATCCACAAACCCTTACTTGGGTCTGCATCACAGGAGCACTTCTGTGGGTCTAATGCAAGACTTTCTGCACAGACTAAACAATATTTGTATGGGAAGACTTCATTCATCCAGTCACAGTGGTAAGGCGTTTGTGGAATTCTACATTTCAAGATCCAAATGTTGACACAAACTATTACACTGAATGAAAAAAAAAATAAAGTTTTTGTACAGAAGCAGATGTTTCCCAAAGATAAAACTTTACCTAAATACAATTGTGTCATTTCCACCACATTTGAAGGTTAAGTGGAAACTGCTTTCAACATCCTTAGCAAGAATTGCTCCTCCACAATGTTCCTCTCCCTGTATGTGAATGTAATTCATATCAGAACCTCATATAAATTGTAAATCACACAATTTCCGACAGGACTCTGATGAATACACGTTCAAATAAAAGAAATAAGTGCTGGAGCAATATAGTGCCTGGAATTTAACACCCTGCGGGCACAAGGTCACATATGTTAAGTTTCTTATTTATATCCCTATTAAAGCTCTGATCTGTGGGAAGCAGGATAGAAGCAATGTGACTCATTTCACAAATAAAGAATGTATTGTTGTTGTTCTGTACATGTTTTGTTTCTGGGTACTTAATGCTAACAGTGTATGAACTGCAGGTGACTGTAATGAGGGGGAAAAGATCTTCATCGGGAGACATAAATATTTGTTCCTACTACTTCTCTGGTAAGTGCTTTGTTAAAAGCATAACAAAATACATATTTTATGACTGAGTCATGCAAATTAATATTCTTCATAATTTTTTCTGACATCTATGTACCTCTGGACATCAAGTTATACAAAGGTTGACCAGATATTTTGGCTGCATTTATACTAAACAAGCAGCCTATAGAGCAAGAAGAAGAAGGACTTTATCTACACTGCATTCTTCAACTCAAAATAGTGAGTTATTCTAATCTAAAGATTAACCAGGTAATTTGAAAGCAATCTGGGAAGCCTTTATTCACCAGCTGAGCCCTCTCCATGAAACTCAGCACAAACCACATCGTGCCTCAGTATTTGTCCCAACTACTCTGACCTGTGATGATCTTTTTCTGCTGTACATCACACAGGCACATACAAAAGTGACATAGCGGCAGTTCTGTATCAGCAAGGTGTTGATCTGCACTCCAAGAAATTTTCTTTGAGAAATAATAAAATGAACACATGTTCTGAACGATGCAGATATTATGCAATAAAAACAAATTACGGCAGAGGACAGAAGAAGACAGACAAATGATAAACTGCTGAGCATTTAGAAAAACAAAACAAAACAAAACCAAATCGAACCAAAACAAACCAAAACAGACACTTTTTAATGAGTGGAAAGACTTGTTTGGGAATTTGGGGGTTGGGTGTTTTTCTGAGCTGAGCATTCTGCCTCTGGCCTAGTACAGCACAAAGGCCACTGTTCCATGGATCCAGACACAGAAACACCTGCACAGACCTGTCACAGCCAAAACTCTTCCCACTGCTGGAGTTTTTTCTCACCTTAGTCACTATTGGCAATGGCTGAGAAAGTGCCCTTTTCCCTGCAGTTCATCCAACAGCTGGGAGTGTGCCTGGCACGTTGGATAGGACAGCACTGCCTTGGTTATGGATTCTTCCTTCTGGCAGAAATATGTTCCCTTAGAGCACATTCCTCTTCAGTTGCAATAAAAAGTGTGAGTCGTATTGTTTGTTTGTTTTCTTTAGGAGAAACAGCTGCAAAGTCACAATTATTCTCACTTCCCACACTGGCAACAAACAAGCTTCATGTTTTTGTGTGTTTTAAACCACCTATAAGGAGGGGTTGAGCCACTTCCACCCTGTGGTTTACAAGCTGCACAGTATCTAAATCATATTTCTATTAAAAAGGGGGTCTATTTCGTTTTTAATTATACTGAGAATAGCTAATAAATCAGTTTGGGATATATTAAATAAGTAAAAGTACAGTATCAGTGGGAAGATGCAGCACTATAGTACTGTTAACAGTTCAATTATTTTCATAAATTCAAACTTGAAACACAGCAAGCACAGTTGATGATTGCCTTCTGGAAATCAGGAGCCAGTCAGTGACACCTCAGTCCACAAACAGTCTTTGAGGAAAAAAAAAAGAAGGTGGAAGGAGGAGAAGTTGGAAGGAAGAAGAATGGTAGCAGAGAACCTGGAGAGGCAGAAATGCTGTGTAAACTTCAATCCTCACTCTTCCCATACACCACATACCTCCTTACACCTTCTCTTTGTCTTGCCCACCTGAAACAGTGTTTTGGGAAGGGGTTCACCTCTTGACAGAGGGCCTAACAAAAGGTTGTGGCCTATTCCTTTATCAATATCCAATAAACATCAGTATTAAAACAAGATCCTATCAGCCTTCTGACCTAAGCATCGATGCAAAATTCAGGCTCTAAGTCCTTGTTTCTCTCAAGAGGAGGAAATGATGACGGAGTCCAGAATTTCCTCAGTGCAATCTCCAGTAAATTGTGTGTTAAAGCCCAATTTCCTTGAGAATCCCAGGAATGGAGCAGCAGGACAGAGCTCCCGTGCTCAGAGCTTGCCTTTTAGTGAGTGGTTTATGTAAAACTCCCTTAGCTTGCAGTGTAACTGCTTCTTTGGTTGCACCTGGAGAGTTCTTGCTCCTTCCCTGTGTGCTCCTGGAGCACGTGTGCCCTTCTCCTCCCATGCAGTGACACCAAAGTCCTTCCCCAAACTCTGTATTTAACTGCATTTAACTCTCTCTTGCAGCTCACTAAGAAACTGCTCCAGCAGAATAATGAAAAGCATTAAACATGAACGGAATTTTTAGGGGCTGTTTCAATATTTCTGACTATCTCTAAACACAGATGCATTTAACTGGTCCCTCATTCAGCTGCAATAGAAGGTGGCTGTTACATTTAGCAGCTGCACCTATGCTTCTTCCTGTCCCTAACACACCCATAACAAAGCCTCCCCACCATTTCATTCTTTGCTGAACATTAGTATATTGCCTTTATATTTCCTGCTCTACAAAGGAGAGTACATTCAGAATACTCCTTTTACACTCATTTTCATAAGTGGAACAATCTTTCAGAAATGACGGGTTTTTTCCTCCTGGTTTTTTCCTGTGTGCCATTAGCAGTCACAGAGAGGTTGGAAGCATTTTCAGAGGAACCAGAAATGGTCTGGCAGAGAACAGATCATCTCCTACAATGGATATTTCCACAATCCCTCCACCAAGTTATTTCTTCAAGTTTGTTGGGAAGCAGGCTGTCACCTTCCACACTCCAGTACTGAGAGAGTCTCTCCAAACCCCCACCCTGGGCTTTCCTCTGCACCCTGAGCACCAGGGCCCAGGGGGGAGAGCTGCTCTCACCTGACAGGTAAAGCCTCCCCCTCCTGGGGACAGAGTTTCTAAACACAGAAACTCAGACAATGGCAGAACAACAGTGCTTGGGGAGAGTCCATGAGCTCACAAACAGAAAGGAACCTTGTTTAAAATCTTACCCTACATGTGGAAACCAGCCAAAAATACTAGAAAGTGACATTCTTCACTTTCACAGGGACTTTCAGAAAAGTCAAAATTAAGCTACATTATCTATGTTTTATGGGAAGATTTATTTGAGGTTTAAAAATCCATCTGGATAGTAACACTGACTTTAATAGACTGATAGATGTCTCTTCTAATGTACAAGAATTATCTATTCTATTTCCAAGAATGATCACCTACAACATAAGAAACATTTAATATTTCCATGTTGATTAGTTTTTGTCTGTTACTTAACAAAAGTTTTCAAACCCTCAATAAAATGTAACTGTTTTTCTTAAATGTGTCAACAAGGCAGTGATGTCAGAAAAGTGCTTTCTCAGTGCTGCTGGGCCACAGTGAACGAAGAAACCAAACCTGAACACAGACACTCAGTGCTGGAGATGCATTTAAAAGATCAGGAAGCACACCTATGGAGCTGAGGTTTATATCACAGGAAAATAAGGATTGTGGAGAAGGATGTTTAAATGCTCTATTTAAAATCTGAAACATTTGAAAGAATTTCAGTATTGTAAATCCCTTTCACCTTTGACACGCTGTATATGTGGCACTATGTCATGGAATGCACGGTAATACCAAATAGAAAATAGAAATTACAGCCCAAAACTGCAGTGGTAGACACTAAGAAATATTAAACTTAATCTCATTGCTTGATTTCTTTTTTTTTTGAGACAAAAAGAGCATAAAGCTCACAGAATTCGAAGTAAAAATATATACAGTGAGACAAAAAGAGATGTTTCTATCAGACCTGAAAACCAGACAGAGAGCTTGGTCAGATGATGTACAATTTCTGCTGTCATAACAAAAAACTAATGGTGACAAGCAATCTATACTGGAAAAGAAACCTGCTGAAATGCAGGCTGTAAATATATGGCACGAAGGATACAAACCAATCACAATTTAAAAAAGACAAAATCTCTGCAAAACAGCCCAAATTGTTTCTGTGCTAGGAGTGACCCTTTCCACATCTGCTCTCAGATCTGACAGCTCCAGCTGCCAGGATAATGCACCCAGCACAAGGAAGGATTTTCAGAATCATAGTAATCAACTATCAACACCCACAGAATTCACTTTTTGACACCCACACAGACAAACATAAAGGAAACAGGACTTCCTTAAAAGTAAAATGGCAATATCTGGTCATGACTGATTCCATGCTAAAACACAAACTAAGAGAGCATTGTGAAGGACTCAAAACTAAAGAAATATGAAGGTTGTTTGGAATTTGACAAGTCTTGACCACAAGTCCACAATTTAGCCTCTGGGAAGTGAACACAAACATAAAATTGTCTGAATGCCCATTCCTAAGACCTGAACCCAAAAGCTTTGAGATGTCTCAGTCAGGAGATGGTTTATTCTGTGTACAAACACTGATCCCTGGTTTCTGTCCAGATTTCATTACAGTACAATGGTACTTGGCTTTCTTTGTCAATATGTAGCACATCTTCTTCCATAGACATCCATACATGCATTGTCACAACACTTCTGTTGTTATCATGGTCTGAAGCACATTTTGAGACTTCAAACAAAATCCTAAAACCTGTGTTATATTTACAGTACATCTGTCACTCCCAGCAAGTCTCAGAACTTGGCTCCAACAGCTCATTACTTGCACACAAACAAAATGTTACTTACCTCTCTCAGGCAGGCAGTCAATAGAACCATTCACCAGCACAGAAATACGTGTACTTATTTTCAAACAAGATAGACACAAAATTAATAACATTTAACTACAGCCTTTTTTTAAAGTAGACATAATTTCTTCAAAATGGTACCAGCCCATTTCTAAGACAAAATTCACTGTCAGTGTTCATAAGCCATTTTTAAGAAGCCATTAATTTAAAAAAAAAAACCAACCAACCAAAATTTAAAAAAAACAGCGAAATGGAACGTATCCAGTACCAGCAGTCTTGACAACAGACATTCTGGAACTATTGAACAGCCATTTTCAGGCACATTAAGAGTTTAAAGGGATATTCTGGGACCTTAAGAGAACTGAGAAGGTCCCAGAAAAGCTCAACGTTTTGCTGATTAAATATGAAACAGCCTTCCAAGAACATTTAATGTCATAAAACAAGAAACAAACGAACACAAGCCTCGTAAAAAGGCATTTAAGCTATTACGATGTAGACCTTATAACTGCTTAACAAGAGATCAATCTCTTTCCAATTCAATTACTGTACAAGCCTCTTCAGAATTAAGACTTTCAAAACCTCTAAGTTATGCACGATTTACCACACCATGAATTCATCCCTATTTCAGCAGATAACTTACTGATCTATGACAATATCTTGACCAGTAAAGAAGGACTTCATCTTAAATGCTATTCTCAAGGATTTACATAGTGTGGATGGTCCCCAGGTTTTTCTTTTTAAGAAGTGAAAAATCTTATCTATTCAGAGATTCTTCAAATGAAACAGAATTCTGAATCTTTCCTCTGTTTTGGGAGGGTTCACTGAAGATTTAGAGCCAGAAAACAGCATGGAAATTATTAAACCGAAAGAAAATTGCACTGATCTGCCTTTCACAATAGTTATAATTGAGGTGGTGTAAGAATAACTAGCATTAGACTGTTCTATAAATTACAATATTCTGAGGGAGTAAGTCACAAAATACCAAGGATTTTTTGTGCAGAAAAAACTCTTTATGCAAGAACACAGAATATGAAATGCACAGATACAACCCAGAAAGATTAAGATGTGAGAGCAAATTCAAACCTAACAAAAGAAACATCAATGGGATGAAGCCATATGAGAATTAATTTTGTCACAGTAATGTACAGCTGGAGAAGGCAACAGTGACTTGCACAAGGTGTTTCTCTGAAAGGACAGAGCTCCTGCAGCCACAGGAAGGACAGCTGCAGGGACCTCCTTCCTCTCCAGTACATCTTTCAGTAAAGAAGCTGCTCTATGTCATGTCTCCTTTCCAGAAACAGACACAAATACAACAGGCATGGAGCAGAGGAAGGGATGGAGGAGAGGAAGGCAGTGTACACATACAGGTAATTATAAAACCCCAGTGAGAGTTTCACCTGACAGAACAGGGATGGACATGGGCCCCTGGCTGCTATCACACCAAAAACCATTCACACCAGCAGCTCAGCTGAACTTACAACAAATACCTGAATTTTGGAAATGTTGCCTGCAAAAATATACCCCAAAATGATATTGTATCCTGAAGAGACCTATTAGGAATAAACCACACTAGAAAGCTAAAACAGTGACCACGGAGCAGAATCTGGACAACTTCAAACACCCAAGGAAGTCCTGATGAGGCACACCAAAAACTGAGAAACTGCTGTTAACAGAAAATGTACAAACAATTAAATCTAATCACTTATGTATGATACAGACATCAGACTAAAAAATTTAACAGCAACTGGAATTTTAAAATCTGTACTGAGATGTGAATGTTCAAATAATGTAAAGTGCTTCCATTTAGAAACTAAGATAAAAGAGAACAAACGTGCACAGAGGGTACTTGAGAGTGATTTACAGATCACACACACTCACAGGGAGCTGCTCCCCTGGATGTGTTTGCAGAGCAAAGAGAGTAGAAGAGAGAGCATAGAAACTAAGATTTTAGATCTAAGTTTAAAAACATGTTTATTGTTATTCAAAGCTAAGTTATTCATTGCTTAGCCAACATATTAGTGCAGACAATATTCTCTCACTTCCTCTGGGTTTTCTTTAATCTTATCTGGATTTCTTTCTGTGTATTTCTGAGTAATCAAAAGTTACAGGCTAGATATCTCTTGAGTTATAAACATCCCTAGTGTTCCTGCTGTTTCTTTTGTATATATTCTTTCTTTCAGTGTGCCTCTAAACCAAGGATTAAAGAAAAAATATCAAATAAGGTTATTTCAGTCAGACAGAATCAGCAATTTGATTTCTTCCAATGTATTAAGTAAACACTCCTCTTAAGATAGCAACTGATACAAGTTGGCATTAATAAGGATAGCTCAAAATTTAATGTTAGGCATTCCTTCAGCAGATGTGCAAATTGAGGACTATGGTAATGAAGCAAAAGCATTTAGCTCATCTTTCAGTAAGGAAAATTATTCAAAAAACTTCTACTGAATTATATACCAAAACAAACCTAAATATACTCACAAGACATCTGTAAATAGAACTGATGGGGAATTCTCTGACTAAGCTGAAAATGAAAATTTGTCAAAATGGAGTTTCCTCTCTTGCTAATTAACTCAGGGTGGTGAAACCAAGACTGCATCACACTTCCAAGGAAAGGCAAAACCTTGATGCATAAACGTGAGGCTTTTTTTTCTTTTCTTGCCAGAATAAAAATACACCCGGGAAACCCACGGAATTTACAGACAGGTGTGAGGGGAAATGAATGGTAGCTGCAGTATTTAGTGCAGAGAGAATATCTCTGGTGTGTCAGCACGTGGCCAAGTGTGCAGAATGCATGGCTGCATGTCTGAAAGAATCTGTGCATTCACAGCACTAAGCCATTGGCAGCTCGAGGAGTGGATATTGTGCTATCTGTTAATTCCATAAGGAAATCCCCAGGTGCTGTTAAATTTGGTTACATTTAAACTTCAAACCAGTCTGTAAAGACACCTCTGCCAACCCTCCCAAGTCATTTATTGTAAAGAAGAACTGACAGCCTCATGACTGTGGAACTAATGCTCATGCCCCAAGTGCTTCCTGGTTTCCTCACAGACCCATTTACCTGTCTGGCTCAGAACTCAAAATTAGTCTTTATCCAGGAGACAAAAAACAGAAAAATTCCCAAAAATTCCCAAAAAACTTTGTCAATTCATCTTTGGTAAAAGAATTTTGTTGCATAATATCAAACAGAATTTTCTAATTGGCCCATGCTACTTCTGCACGTTTTCCAAAAATCATATTTTTAAATCACTGTAGCAATATATAATTTGGGATCTTGTTCAGATTGCAAAGTTGGGAGCACTATAACACTGCCAGAGATTTAAGATTATTTTACCATTTCAGGCAGGTAAGGTTTGGGGGTTGGTTCTGTTTCATTGAGTTACTCTGTTTGTTTTTCTACTTTATTATTTGCTGGGCCCCTAAAAGCGTGAGTGCTTGACAGAGACACTTGGTTCTGGGCACTTGCTTTCCCTCATTATCTCTGAAGAGGAAAAAAATACCTCTTTTGTTCCCCTTATCGCTTCACTACCTTATCCAAATATTCATTTCTCTTTTAAGAAGAAAAAGACAACTGAAATCATGCAGAAACTATGCCTTATATATTAAGAAAAACATTATCATTCAGGCAAAGTGCTAAGCACTCAGATAATAAAACAGAATAATTCTGTTTCTAGGGTTTTCCATTTCATGTTTTTTCATTTTCAGCTTAACTTGAGCAATTTAAGACAGACTTTGTGTGACATAAAAGAAACATTTTCTGCACAGAACTTTGGGATTATATTACAAATAATTTATCTGCATTCAATCGTGATGGTTTTATACAGCATCATTAGCAAAAACTCAAATAAATGGTGACATCTCAGCCGGTGAGAACCAGCAGAGCTCTGCTGACTCCAGGGGGGTTCTGTCAATTCCCACATTGGCTGACACTCTGCACCTTAAACTACATTACAGAATTAGAAAGAAAGAAATTTCAAATTCTCTCTCCCTAAATACTGAAACCTCAAAAAAGAAGAAGCCTTCTATTCAAATAATTTTAAAAGAATGTGATAAATTCTATCTATTTACCAGTAACTCCATCTGAGATATATTACTGGAAGGGTATTTATGTCAGAGGTGAAAAATTTGCATTGTAATAAATGCAATGAGACTTTTCAGTTTGAGAAACATTTTTTTAAAAGCTTGTTTATTTGATCCATTTTTCCTTTTTTCTTGCCCATAATGAAGTGAAAATTCTACACTCCCATGAAACACCCACAATTGTTTTCTTTTCTCATCCATGTCCATATGGCATGACAAGCTTGGAGCCACAACATTTTCTCATGAGTGAGGGTAAATGCTTGATCATTATTTTGAGCATATGGTATAAATTTTTATTGTTCTTCTATTTACAAATACTTTTTAATCATTTAATAAATGATATAGAACATATATGCAGCCTTGGTCATATGTACATCAAGCAGACATTCTGTGTGTTCAGCTCTGCCAAATTGCACAGGTTTAACCATTGCTGGAGTCACCCAGAGCAACTGCATTTGGGATTTGTTAAAGATAAAGTGTATTATACAACCTTAATTCCTTATTAAATTTTAAACCAGGCAAAATTTTGATTTCCAGTTCCGAAATACTTCAGTACTTCAATATTTCAATCCAACACTGTGTAGGATATGCACAGTGTGTGATATGCACAAGAACTCCCCACCAGTTCTGCTCTGTGCCACCTCCCCTCTCCTGAGCCCATCACCTCTCACAGGACCTGGCCCAGGAATAACGAGCCTTGGAGGGTAAAGATCCAAATCAACACACCAGAGCCTACAACACACTGCAAAAGTGACAAAGGAGAAAACCTGTCTGGTCACCCCTTTATAAACCAGCAAGTCCAAGTTGTTTTTTATTGAAGTGTACCAGGATTTCTCTTCCAGGGTTCTCCAGTGACAGAATCCCAAACAACTTTGAGGCTTCATGGACGGGCTCTGAGATGGTTCAGCATAAGGCTTCAAATCAAGTGACATTTCTTAAATGCAAGTAGTAGAAGCATCATATCCTACCCTGGCCTGATAACCAGAAGGGCCCATCATCACTAAGCAGGCCCCTGCTGCAGCAGGACAGGCTCCTGGGGCTGTACAGTCCTTACAAAGCCTGTGCCCAGCCCATCCCTCAGCTGCTGGGAACAGGAACCTGGGCACAGGGCAGCCAGCTCATCACACAGCCCACACTGGCCTGGGTGAATTTTCCCTCTAGATACAAAAATGTAGAGATTTTAATTTAAAAAGCAGCTGCCTATTTTTTTTAAGAAATGAGGCAGAAGGCAAGAGAAATGGTTCATGGCAATGGCTTGGGAGAAGCGATTTTGATGCTGTGGGCAAAGCTGTCAGCCCACCTAAACCAGCACAGCACTTACTCCTTCAGAGAGCTCTGCAGACTTGGGAAAGCTGAGGATCTGTCTAAACACACAGCTAGGGAAAATTCTGGTTAATGGTTAATCTGGGAAGATAGCTAGCTGGAAGAGGAAGTGCCTGTAGAGAAAGCAGATCCACTTCAGGTAAATGTTAATTTGTTCATCTTTAAGATAAATGAGTTCAACATTTCCAGCCCTGAGGACCAGGCAGTGTTTTGGGGGCTGTCCTTCCATGTCACTTTTCTTGATGTGTTCAAAATGCACATTCAGCCACAAAAAGGGGATTTGGCTGATGGACTTCCTGGGCTGCCATTCTACATCTGGGCCTGAGCAAATACAGCTCAAACATTTTTCTGGGCTCAGTCACCCCTCAAAGTGTCAGAACCACGAAATAAGCAAAATGGGAATACATCCATACCTTTGTTTCTGCAGACCTGGTGTGAGTACTATACATTGAAATGCAAAGATGCAAAGGTTCTGCCTAAGCAAAGATCATCAGAGAAGGAAAAATATCTCTGTAAGTGAAATCTCTTAGCCAGGTATAACCAGCCAACACAATGCACTTTCTTCCCTCTCCCAAATTCTCATTCGCTCTCCACAACATTGCAATGGCACCAAATCAACCCAAGTAACCCAGAAGGTTATTCCCCACCTCTAATTTCCCTTTTTTCTTAATGATGTATGTTAAACTCATGCCTTTGAGAAGTACATTTCCATACCTAAGGAAAAACAATTTCAGAAGGTATATTACAGATAAGAGACAAAAATGTTGGCAACCATCTCAAATCAGAATGCAAAAAAAAAATGAGGAAGCTCTTTGAAATAATATTTGAAAACAAATAAACCAAAAGCAGCTAATTTTTCCAAAGGCCCACAGCAATTTCAGGGTAGCTGCTGTCAAGAAGAGTCAGACAGGCTGTCACAGAGTAAATGTACCTTCTGGCTGTGAAGACTGCTAGTCCCTAAGGAAGCCATGATTCCAAAAGTATTTATATTTGAGAAAGAAATCCTTTTTTATTATTATTTTTTATCTTTCATTAGAACAGCAATGTATCATCTCAACATAACTGCAAGCTCTTAGTAGCAGTAATTCTCATTACTGAATTTCAGAAGCAAAAAACCCAGGTACCAAGGCAAGTTTTACAGGGTGAATTTCTCAAGAGCTTCGTTCACTGGTTTCATCTCTGCGAGCCAGAGCTATTTAGGTTTACACTCAGTGTCTGACAAGTTGAAGATTTTATTGCATTGAGAACCTGGCAGAGCACAGACTGAGAAAAATGTGCAAGAGGCAAGTGGGGAGTGTGTTGGCAGATTCTTAGTTCATTTAAGGTTACAGGAACAGCACTCAGACATCTCAGTCAAGTATGCACAATTCTTAACTTTCAGCTCAGGCTCCTATTAGGAATGACCAAATGTAAAAGGTTCCAGAAAGCAACTGGTTTTTTCAGTATGTTTTATTTTCTCATCCTGTTTTGTTTTAAATCTTCATTCCTTGTTATAGTCCGCTGCAGTTATATACGTAAATTCTAAATATACACAATAATCTTACTACTGGGTAATTCTATTAACATTTACAGCTTTAGAGGTGGCACAGGAAAGGAGGGGTAATTGTTGTAAACCATTTTGCCATCTTATAAACTATTGTTATTATTACTAAAGTATTGCCTAAACATTTTGATTTTTGTAAAGAGTTGTGCAGCATTCTGACAAGGACAAGTTCCCCCTTAAGTTCTGTGGGAATTTTTTTCTTACAAGCAGGCCAAAATACAGCCCAGCAATATTGCTCCTCCTTGGTGCAGAACTCCAGAACACAGAGCTCACATCTGGGAAGAGCCTGGAAAGGCAGAGGAGCCTGGAAATGAAAAGGAATGAGGGTGGAGAGGAAGGAAACCTTCCAAACTTGTCAAGCTTCAAGAAATGTTAAGTTTGGGACCAGTTCAAGTCTTGGGTGAAGATTTAACTCAGTTTTTATTTCCTTCAAAATGCCTCATTGCCCTCTGGGAGTATTCTCTTCCTAGAGAGCTCTTGGAAAACCATATTTCTTCACTGACAAAAGGATCAGCAAATGAACCCTGATGCCAAAAGTTTGAAGTTAAACCAGTTACTGTGGCAAGTCTCATTCCCATGTTTGTTCCTCAAAAAGGATTTTTTTCTTTACAAGGATTTTAAGAGATTATGCAGAACTTGTATATTTAGTGATTCTTCGTATTTCCAAGTGAGACACTTGTCTATTATATTACATGCAATGAAGCAAAATTACTTCTCTATGCTTTGGTTTCAAAGACTCTTTCACACTGAAGTTGTTCCTTTAAAACATATTTTCTAAAGACTTTTACAGCTAGAAATGTGCTGCTGATCCAAAACATCAAGAAAAGGAACAGAGGAAGAGGGAGGATCTCTGAATAATTTAAAGCAGCCTCCTCATTCAAAAGTCATTCTCTTTTTAATCTCTCACACTTTGTAGGCAGAGACTTTATGCTGGGCTCTGGCAGAAAGTCAGAAAACAATATATCTGCAGCTTCAGAGCAGGATGAAAAGAAACAACAAAAGGACAGGAGACGCACTACAAGTTGTGCTTCCACACCAAGTTTGTTTTGCAGATATTTGCCTGCAGCCTCAGGTGGAGTCCAGTCTCTCTGCACCACGTGCCCTCTCCTCACAGGGGGTGTGTGCACAGGCACAGGCATGAGGAACAGATGGCTTGGATTAAACACTGATATTTATGTTATTTTTTATAATGAGTTCTACTGGAACAAAAAACTTAAATGAAAATAAATTATCTGCATCATTAACAAAGACAACAATTAATAACCAATTGAACCAGGCCAAAATTCCCCTATCCAGAATCCATGAAAACTCCAACAAACTCTAATACTTGGGGATTTTTTTTCATAATCACTATTCAGAAGCCCAGAAAGGCCTATTTTAGAGGATCTCCTATTGGATCCAGTAAGGGAACAGAGGCCACCTGTCTTGAAGGAATACTTCACAACAATCCCTGGAAGAATCAGATAACCTGGAGAAGAAAAACTTCACAGACATTGCCTGCTTGGAAGCTACTGCTGAAAACTCATTTGGTATTAGCAGCACATTAGATTATTGACTGCACCAATCCTTAAGGCCAAAAGTATTCTCAAATCTTTACATACTATTTACCATTTACAAGGGGTTTTTTTGTGCTCCCCTATTTCTGCCTCTTCTTCCAAAATATCTGTAAATTAAACACATACGAAGAAAAGCAATATCAAAAACACAAACTATTTTCTTTTGCTTTGAATTAGCACTTAGCTCACAGCAACATCCCATCAGCATCAAGCTTCTGAGAGACCACCAACAAACATTTCATGAACCACAGTGTAAATGTCACTAACACCTTTAGCAATGTTCCAGAATTCTGTTCCAGTGCAGATGTGATCAGATAATTATTGCCCAGGGAACCTGTGACTTTATTCTCAAAACTGATCCAAAAGCTGTCTAAGAATAGAGGCCACTTGTGTGGCCTCAGCTCTATAATCCATTAGTGCTCTCAAATAACTTTGGTCCGTGGCTGATTGGGAAGTTCTGAGCACACAAGTCACTGCTGCAGTCCCTGACTCCGAGGGAAGGCCCCTGCCCAGCCATGGGAATGACAAACAGAGGGCTGGAGTCCAAACCTGCCCAGGTGGCACAGGGAAGGAACCCAGAAATTCAAACACAAAGCAAACACAAAGAACTAAAGAAAGAATAAAAGATGATGGCAAGTGCAACCATCTCCCAGGTAGTTCTGCTGTTGCCAAGCACATCTCCTGTAAGCACTGAGGTACCACGGGAGCAAAGCAAGCTTGTAACCTGATGAGACTTCTTTTAAAAATACAGTAACTCTGGCTGCTGGATAAAAACTATTACTGTTACACTTTCACAATACCCTACTGTTCTCCCAGCCACCTGTTCTCTTTGGCACATATGGACATTTTTAGCCCGAAATTCATGAAAAGCAGATCTCTACAAACCAATGTAGAGAAGTGCATTGCAGTCAGACAACACACTGTGCTGAAGCCAGGGCAGACTCTAATCCAGCCAGGAATAAATGTGACCCCTCTCCACACTCCAGAGGAATTCCCACTGCCCAGCACAGCAGCCCTGTGGGTGTCAGCCAGGACAGGGAGCAAACCCCACATTCCCCGGGGCAAAAGGTCCTTTTTTAACCCAAAATAGGTTCTCTTCTTCTATGAAGTGTTCTGCCCACTGAGTGAGTTTTCTTGCACACTTCACTGAGGGATGTTCTGATCTGCTCTGTGTACTCAGATGTAGCTTAGTTGTTTAAAGACATATGCTGAGATTTAGGAGGGTCTCCCTTCAGAACTCTACAGTCAATAACACAATAAAATAGAATAGCTCCTTCACTTTTAACCATGCCACTTGACCAGACAGCTCCATGTCCTATTCACCTTAAAGCATATCACTGGCTTTTCAGACCCCATCTGTTTTGTCAAAATCTAGCTCAAGATTTTTATAAATAGAACAAAAACTTGTTAACTTTCAAAAGATCTGTGTATCAAAAATTCAGCAACATCATTTATCAATTTAGTATTTCTATTTAAATGAGCATGGTCTTATATTTAAAAAATAAAATCAAGCTACACTCCTGGAACAATAGAAAGATCGTCCTATTAAGCAAATGAATATCTGTCTCATGTGGGTGGATTCTCTTCTTCACAAAGAATTTAGTTAAATAACAATATTAGTCACAAATTTAAGAGCTTACAAACTACAAATCTTTGAAAATAAGCCCCCCAAACTACTGGAAATATGCAGGATGAAAGGGAACTCAATTTACAAAATGAAGCATTTTCTCTATAACATTCTTTCTCTCCACATATCACTTTTCAGTGTATAGATGACATACGTGACATATAATCAGTAAATTCTTAATTATTAATATTGTTAGAAACATCTCTTTGCAAGATGAATTAACATACTCTTTGGGAATCCATGGCCTCTAGAAATACAATAGGAACCACAATAAATAGAAGTGACATGCAAACAAAAATTCATCTTTTCCCAAGAAAGAGATCCAAACACAACTCTCCAAACAACACAGATGCAAAGGAAATCTTTAGTTCTGTGCCCTCCTCTGGAAACACCATCCATCCACCCCTGTCAGACAGAAAAAGGAGGTCAGAATGTCCTGTGAAATCACTGTCCATGGTCTCTCTGCAGACAACCCTCTTCTTTCCCAGCACAGGTCACTGTTCCTGAACCTTCTCACTCCATGTTATGGGACAACTGGTGACATTTAACTGAGTTTAATGTTCCTGTATCTTCGAGCTGGGATCCCTCAGCAGGGTGTCAGCTCTGCCCCTCAGTCAGTGCATCAGTTGGCCACAGCAGGAAGGCTCTGGGGGTTCCTCAGTTAGGAAACAAGAACAGTGGATTCATTCCACTCTGCAGTGGAACAGCCGTGTGGGATGCAAGGAAAGGAGAGTGTGATCCCAGAGCTGAAAGCCACAGACACACAGCCAGGAGGATTACCTATTTCTGTCACACCACTGTGAGTTGTATTATTATAACAGGCATTTCAATTTTGTCCAGGAACTTCTATATTGAGCAGAATAATGTACGTTTTGCTAAACAGTTTCCCCAGAAAGCATCTGATCATGATTTGAACACATGAAGCGTGCACAGACACCACTGCACTGAGTAACTTGTTTCATGGTACAGTAAGTGCCATTTACCATTTCTCTCACTTCAGCTTGCAGTCTACCATTCCACCTAAACCCTTACAATGTTCTACTTTCTTCTGCTCAGCCAGACCCCTCTAAATTTCTTTTTTTTTTTAAATTATACCCATTAGGCTTTCTGCAGTACTCATCATAGGCATTTGCTTCTCTACTACTAAAATCTTGGTAGTTCTGTATCATGTCTTACCTTTATAATCTTTTAAATAAGTTATATCAAAACAGTATAGAGTAGTCTGCTAATGCCATTTTACAGGGATTAAAAAAACCTCTCCATATTTCCAGTTTGCATTTTTATGGACTACAGGAGCCTCCTCATCCCAGCTCTGATCCAGGGGCTCACAGTCAGATCTCACCCACAGCAACAATCTCCTCCACCAGCAGCCCCAGTTCCCAGAGCACCACTCTCCATTCTCTCACCTTGTTCCTACCCATGAACAGCATCAGCTGAGATTCACACCCATTTGGGTTTAGAGGGTTACACCAGCGAGTTACACAGAAGATTCCAGGGGATTGTCCTCACACTCCTCATTTCCCAGTTTCTTTTTGCCATCCCGTGTTCCAGCAGCAGTCTTAGCACTGAGGGACAGACCTGGCTGGGCCTGGGATCTGCTGCTCAGTGAATTGGTTTCACCACTGTCAGGTGGCCAAAATAATACCTGTGAAAGCCTGTCTGTGCATCCTCAGGTGTGCTTAGCAGTTAAATCCTAGGAAACCACATGAAATTCAGACTGGAAATAAAGCAGCGGTAACTGTGAACCCTCATTTTTTACTCCTAATTACCAGGTGAGGAACACAAACACCTATTGGTTTTGTGTTCTTGGGCACAGTCACATTAATAAAATTGTTTAATTTGGGAGTCCACGAGGTCTATCCTTCAGTATCTGCTATACATTGCTCATTTTGACAGTGTATTTGTTTCACATTTGCTTCTGAGCACATAGTAATCACTTCTTTCTGTAAGTTCTGCATTTCTAAATAAAGCAGAAAAAGCAGTTTTGCTTGACTGAAAGAGAAATTTTCCTCGCTAAATTTCTTTAGGCACATACAAGAAAGAAACAACATTTCTGTGCATGCCCTGAGTTTCTCTTGTATGCATATAATTTGTTTATTTAAACTAAATATTTGAAATACAATACGTAATTAAATAACCTGTAACAATAACTTAATTGTGAAATTCCTTTCTGAAGTAGTTAGGGTAAAACTAAAAGAAAAAATGGGGTATGTTAAGGTCATAGTAATTTTAAAACTCACCTCATTTAAATAAAGAGCAAATAAATAAATATAGAAATTCACACCATTTATATTCATTCAAAATGTGTGTTTGTTAACACGTAAATTAGTACAAAATCTTGTTGTTCAATGGCCAGCAATAACACACACCTGCCCTGCCATCTCCCAGCCATGTAAATCAATGTTTGTATGGGCTCCAGTGGGTCAATCTGCCTCCCCTCCCTTCTCTGGGATGAGCTCCCCTGCACAGGGCCATGGCATCAGTGGGGTCCCTGCAAATGTTCTCCCTTTTTTTGGCACAGGGATTTCTCTGCTGGATCACGGGTTGGGATCCAGCCCCCTCAGCAGGGACATGACCAGGACAGCAAAGCAGGGGAGCAGCAGGAGCACCCAGCTCTGGAATTAGGGATCACCCCTGGCAGGGGAGCAGCAGGAGCACCCAGCTCTGGAATTAGGGATCACCCCTGGCAGGGTGGGCTCAGGGCAGCAGGGGAGCTAAACCTGACTGGGACACTGCCTTGGGAAGGGAGTACAAAATTATCTGTTTTTTAAAGCAAACAGCAAAGCTATCTCCTGCATAACAAAAATGCAGGTGAGTTTCAAGAAGAAAGATTAATTTCCTTTAAAAGATTAATTTCCTTTAAACCCCTGGTGGACTCTAAATGAAAGAGGCTATAAAAACAAACACATTCCACCATGAAGAGTTTCCTCCAAGCAATGTACTGTGTAAGGAAGGTATGAAGAAAGATTGCCTCACTTTACAACCTAAACAACGTAATCCAGCTTTAACAACACCGTCCCTGTCTGCATGGTCACCACCCTGCAGTGCCACCCACGACAGCCAGCCTTCAGTGCCTACAAGACAAGGTCAATGCTGACTTGTAGCCCAATGCATTTTCCAAACCACGTGCTTTTCCTTCATGCAAAACGCTCCTTCAGCTGCCTGTTTCCTCTATACCCTACAAACAAGCACAAGCATCAAAACTCCATTCTAGTCTTGCAGGAAAAAAAAGAAATCCAGATGATTGCACCAAACAATCCCTCATGTATCTAGGACATGTACCTGGGACTAAAATGAAGACTCCCTCACTAATCTGTATCACAAATTAATAAATAACTGGTGTGTTCAGTCTCCTCCATCAAAATTGCTTATGCTGCTTTTGCATCAACAGTCTCTAAGAAACAAAACAAAACAAAGGCCATAATTACAACTCAATACATATCATAGCCTAATTAACTCCTTTCTTCAAACAAGAAGTGGAAACAAACAAACAAACACAACTCAATAATTCAGTATTCAAAGACCACATCTTACTAAAGAAAATACAGTCACAACACATTCATTGGTCCATGTGACAGGTGCCCTTCCTGCAGGAAAAGCACAACTATCCCTCTCGGACTTAGAACACCTGGTTGTCACAAAAGATCCTGAAATTTGGAAAGAAAACTATGAAATATGTAAGAACTGCACAAAGATCACTCTTTGAAATCAATCTTCCCCAGACTGTACTTGCCCCTAAACAGTAACTCAGCAAACACCATCTGAAATGGATAAACAAACAAATCAGGGAACCAAAGCAGAGAATAAGAAAGTGTGTGCTGGGCAAATGTGGGATCTCAGCAGGTCTGGGAGAAGTCAACAAATGCACCAGTGAAATACAGCCATTGTGACATGGGGTGTTCTGGCTGCTCAGCAGCTCTTCAGCTGCTCCACGTTCCTTCGGCAAAACTTCATTTACTTTCTTTCTTAATGCTAATGCTGGAGGTGATCATTGCCTCAGCAAATGGTGAATAATCTGATGCAAAGAAAGGCAAACTTATGCTTTTCAGATCTTGCCGTAAAATCCCTAGCTTGGAAATGCAGCATGAAACTGTCTCTCATGCAACCCAAACATGTTAAGCACAATCTTGTCACGTTGTCAACAAGCACAAACCATACCCTGCTCAAGTTTACAGGGCTCATTTTACTAATTCTTTTTGCAAGCAGCCTTCACAACACCCTTGTTGCAGAATGAGTCTGTGTCATGTACAGAGTAAGCAACACAAGAATCACAACACAGGTTTTGTCACTGCTAAAACAAACTTCTCTACCTGTAATGGCAGAGAAGTATAAAATACCCACTTGTTTTTAATAGGCAACATCATTAACTGCAGTGGGTGAGCATCCCAAGAAATGAGCACAGTGAGTGACAGCACAGCTGATTAATCACCCCCATGTACAACACCTCAGTCATGCTAGGGAATCTTTTAATGCAAAGAATTAAGTAAAAAAATATTTTCTTATTTATAATGTTTTCTTTTATCCAAAAGATGACCTAAAGGTTTTAAATGTTTTAAAGGACTACAGGAAAGCACACCTAAGAAAGGTAGACAATACATTAACTTCTGAAAGTCACTGAATGTGGAAGATATCATTGGCGAATATCAGACACCATGAAATAACAGCCAGGAGACAATACTGCAATACAAATGACAAACAAGTTCTTGATAAAGTCCAGCTAAATCCTGGCCATCCAGCTCTCCCCTGGCTGTGCAGATCAGGCTGCAAAGAACAGAACATCAGATATTAGAGTGCCTTCGTGTCACTGACCTTGGGGACACAAAAAATGTAATACATGTGAATTGAAAAAAAATCTTAACATATATTCACAAGTATTGGTAACTTCATACTGTTGGGGTAAAAGAAGATATTTCTTCACCTTGTTTTGTCCCTAAGATGCAACATTTTCATAATGTTAAAAAGCTTTGATTGCCTCACATAGTTAATACAAATCATAGAATACAGATTATGTTATTATTACTGTTGGATGAAATCAGATATTCAGATTTCAGTTATAGATCTCAGACATTCTCCTCCTAGACATAAACACCTGAATCCCTTTCACGATTTCTGAAAATTAAAATTCATGGGGAAAAAACCCAACCCTCCAACAGTGTGATATAACATAGCAAATACAGTAAGAGACATTTATTTAGCTGCTGGTTAGAAGAAAGTTGTGTGGATTTTTCATACCCATTTTACCAGAATAATGTAGTTATTCAGGTCAAACTCATCAGTATATTGTGGTGTGGCCAATACAGAACGGGCATTAGGGGCCACCTTTCACTTGCAGTTCCCCAGAAGCCACGGTCTGTGAAGCCCATAAATCCTTATTCAAAGGCAGAATGTGTGGGTTCCAACACACAATGAGATCAATGTGCCTACAACAGTCTTGCATTCAAGTTATTCCCAAATGGCTCAGAGTCCCTGGGTAGTTCCAAGTGAAAAGTGGGATGCAAGTCTAAAGAACTATTATCATTGTAAGTAAAATGCAATTGCTGACACAACCTAAATGATGATTCTTGTCCTGAAATACACACAAACGTGAACTGAAAGAAAAGTTGCATCTAACTGCAGCATATTATTGAGATTTTTATCATATGGAATCCATATGGGTCACAATGTCTTAATAAACAATAACACATTTTATTTTGATTTACTGAAAATTAACAGGGCAGTTGGGAAAATATTATTATTGTGAAAGCCTGTTTTGCATTTGTTTGGCAACACTAGAGCTATCTAAGTGGAAAACAAGAGAACCCCTTTCTTTTTTCCCCTCTGTTGTTGATATTAGGAAAAAACAATGCAGCTGGTAACATTAATGATACCCTATATCCTCCCCAAAGATGAAAGAGGGCAACCCAAGCTGTAATGGGCTGGAGCAAATGAAACAGCCATCCTGGATTGATTAGCTCAGCATCCAGACAGAATCAACCCAAATATTCCATGCTATAGTCCAATAGTCTGCAGAGTCTCAGGGCTTTGCATCAGCAGTTCCTCAGCACACTCACCCCAAATCAAAGTGCAGGAAGGGCTGGTCCTGCTCTGCCCTGCCAGCCCTGCAGGGCAGCAGGGAGAGGGCAGAGCAGGCTGGCACAGGGCATCCAGCACAGGTCACACTGGCAGCCCCCTCATCACACAGCCCTGCTCGCAGAGATTCACAATTAAAACTCCATTACAATAATGCCTTCTTGGCAAAAATGCAGCAACCAAGTTCGTTCCAAAAGGGATTTATATTTTAATCAGAGAAAAATCAGTTCAGCTGCCTTTTTGGAGAGTCAGAGGGGGCTGGCTAAGGAAGACAAACAAAACCAGATTTTTGGTGGTTTCTGCAGTTCTTTTGTTCTTCTTGAGGAATCAGTACCATGTCAATGTAATAACCAGCACGTAATAAGATCCATACCAAGAAATGAGGGCTTCATCTGACAACTGATCAACGCTGCCTTTAAACATAGTTAACATTATTCCTCTGTAACTCTGTAATCCAGATCCCTGTCTTTCATCTCTTACATTTAATAAGCAAAAAAAAAAAATCATTATATCCTAGAACCTAGACTTTACTTCTCTTGGCCCTTTTAGAATGCTCATGACCTCACTGTTCTCACCAGTGCTCTGATCATCAGAGCACTGCAGATGCTAAAAGGCATGAAAAGTCAGCAAACCTTTCCTTAAAAATCACAAGATTCCTTAACACTGGGCCATTACAGCACAGCTGACTACACAACTGACCTGAGCAGAATTCAAGAAAAAACTGATATGTAACATGCAGTGGTCCAGAAGAACAATGCCAGAATTTTTCTTACATTGAACAATACTGAAAATAACTTGACTTAACTCTGTTCTTGAGACACTTCCCCTCATCCTGCAAGAGAAATTCCCAGCTAATTGGATTTAAGTGCTGCAGGTACATATGACCTTGTACTCAGGACAAAAACAGGACAAGAACAATACAGAGGATGCAGAGTTCCTTTTGATGTTTTACTGTGATCTATCCCATGTCTAGGAAAAGCCTGTGGAGTGGAATCCACCCACACACCCACCCATTTAGAGACCTTCTCTGTGACCATGAGAATATCCTGAGGGCACCTGAGGAGCGTGGGGACATTCAGCTGTTCCATCTGCACCCTGCAAACAGCTCCAGGACCTCTCCAGTGGCCACATGGGCAGAAAAGCCCCATTAGGCACTGACAGGGTAACCCCAGGAAAATGAAAGGTTATCAGTGGGAACTTTTCAACAGCTATGAATTCCCACCACTCTTTCTTGAAATACTTCTTTAGTGTCCTCCTGTACTACAGCAATTTAGCAAAGAACTAACTTCTCTTTCAGAGAATGTAACATCATGTTAGAAATAAAGGCACAGACAAGAAAGGAAATTTTCCTCCATCACACAAGATGAACAAGAAGAATTTAGTTAAATAGAGGAAACCACATTATTGGCATTTTAAAAAAATCATATAACACAGGTTCCCAGACATCAAAGCATCATAACTCTGTTGATGTCTGAGCATTTGAGAAAAGAGGCAGGAGAGAAGAGGGTGATATGTTTTGTAATCCTCTATAGTAACATAGAGGCAAGAGAAAAACCAGGCAATAAAAACTCTTGTAGCCCAGTACTTAAGAAAAGCTCCACGCTACTTTATTTACAAAATAGCTAAATAGATTCATTGCAAAAGCTGACAAATCACAAGTAAAACTTCCAAAAATAAATGTTCATTAAAAAGTTTTAAGCTAGAGGGGTTTCTTTAATCCTTTTGTCATTTGAGCAATATGTGATCAAAGGCATTTCATTTTCCCATTCCTCAAACATTAAGTAAATATGTGGGCTTAGAAAAGAAATTCACATAATTCATAGCAGGACAGAAAGTAGTACTGGTTACAGCAAATAATTAAGGCTAAAGTATTAGAGGTGGGAATGAGGGGCACAGAGCCTGATTTTCTAAACAAAGACATGATTAATTTTTTTCAAAGACTGGAAAAAATTCCCCAAACCATTTCTCTCTATGCATCCATATGTGCCAACTTCTCATCACGTTCATTAATTTTATTGGACAGCATGTTTTTCCCATCTACTTAAAAATAAGCAGAAAGGAACAAATTAATCTCTTTGCTCCACTTTGGTGCTGTTCTGTCTCCAGCCCACCTGAGCAATGCCCCCAAAGCTGTGCTGCTTCCACGTGGGGCTGTGCCTGGCCCTGGTTACCTGGGCTGAGATCCAGCTCTGACCAGCCCTGCAGAACAGCTCCCTGCCCTGCCTCCAGCTCTGACACATCACCAGGGACCTGCTGGGGGGGTTCAGCCTCCCATCCTTGTCTCCAGCCCTGCCACATCCCAGGGACCTGCTGGTGGGGTTCAGCCTCCTGCCTCACCTCCAGCCCTGCCACATCACCATGGACCTGCTGGTGGGCACTGGGCTGTCCCTGCCCTGCCCTGCCCCTGGCAGGATTGCTGGGGCTGATCCTGGCTGGGGCTGATCCCAGCTGCCAGCCCAGCTCCTGCCCAGAGCCCTCGGGCAGCCCAGGAACCCCACACTGGCTCCCAGCAGAGCAGCCCAGCCCAGCCCTGCCCTGTGCACTGACCCAGAGCTGCACCATGAGCACAGGCAGGACTGGGATCAGTCACCATGGTCCTGAGTCCTTCTCTCCACACAAACAAGAGGGAAGAGTGGCTCTCACTTGGGGCTTCAGATTCCCTGACCAGAAAAGAAGCAGTCAGGACAAAAGCTGTCCCTGGAGCAGCCCCAGCAGCTCTGCCCAGCTGGGTACCTGCCTGAGAAAGCTCCTCCAGGGAAGGTGAATGGGATCTCCCTCAGTCTCTGCATGGCCAGCTGCCAAGTGTGTGCCTCCTCCCCTGAACAGGAGAGCCAAGGCCAGACCAAAGCTGCTCAGGATAAGGAGGCAGCAGGGCTGGCTGTGACTCAGCCACAGCTGGGGATACTCAGCTCCCTTTTTCCAGGTAATTATTTCACAGGAGTCCTCATGTGCTCTTAACCAGGCTCCAATTTACTTCTCCCACACCAGCAATGAACCTCATATTTTGACTATCACACATAATGTTTCAGCAAACCAGCACCACACATGAGAGTGCAGGAGTGCCAGTGCACAAGGTGAAGTGCCAGGCTGGCAGGGCACAGCAGAGCACACACCCCTAGCAGGGTATTAAATCTGTGAGTCACTGATGTCCAAATGACAGATCAGATCCATAAGACCTGGAAGAAAAGGGAAGAGAGGTGTATCAGGGCAGGATTTAGTGAGTAACTCCATATGCACACCACAGGAGGTCCTGAGACTGTTCCCATTCCACATTCACAGCACAACTTCAACTGTCAAAAACTTTCAACTGATGAAAATCCTGTGGATTCAGGGGAAAGAGACAACCCACCTACAATTACACTGAACAAGTTACCAGGGAGGAGAGCATCTGAAAGCAAACCCAATACAAGATTTTAAATTTAATTACTCCAAATATCATAAACATTTATTAGACTGAGGTGATTGCAAAAGAAAACATCACTAGAAAACTCAACTGAGACTTCAGCAGAAGCAATTTCAGCCCAACAAAAGAGCTGGTCACCAAGATGAAGGGGACCAAAAATGGATCAAGGTTGGATTAGCAGAGAGGATCTTGTGCCAAGAGTTGTGAACATCATGCTCAGTGAGTTTGGGTGTCTAACATAAGAGAGAAACAGCACATGATTGGGAAGATAGAAGGGGTTTTACCCAATGAGTGCAAGAGCACACTGCTTTATGGCAGGGAATAATCCAAAATAAAGCAAGAAGGTTGAGCAAGACTGAAGCAAGAGAGACCAGAAGGTAACCCTGAATGCAATCTGTGGCTGAAATAGGAACTACAAATAAATGAATAAATTAAAAACGGGAAAAAAATCGAAATTAGCAGTAAGGTGGAAGAAGAAATGGTGCAGAAATATTTCACATCTGCCATCAACATTAAATATACAGACTAGTTATAGCCAGAATATTTTAAAAAAAAAGCATCATGTCAATTATAATTAAATGGCAATAAAGGTAACAATAGGCAAAGGGGTAGTAAATCTGAAGAACAGCAAAAAGAGGGAAGGTAAAATTTCTTTTTAATTAAAATGGATTCACAGTGTCACTAAGTAACTTGCTCTTTAAACTTTACCAGCCATGCAATAATAAACTGCAAGAACACCAATAGATCTCTACTGTGCTTCAAGCCTCTACTCTTCCTGCTCATCATTACGAGCTGGGAGAGATCTCAAAACAGCCCATTATAGCTGAAATATTTAGCCCTGTGTTTCTTTAACCCCTTTTTTCACTTGAGAGCCCTCTTTCCCTGCCTGGCAGTGCAGCAGGATCTGCTCCACTCTCCTGCTCTGAGCAGACCTGGATGTTCACTCCCCCCCAGCTTTTACACATTTGTTCTTCACTCTTGTTTTCTCCCTGAAGCAACATTACCATTGTTTCCATTTCCTCACCAGCTCGCTCCTGAATTCTCAACACCTCCTTCCCAGACAACCACTCACATTGTTGCTTCTGCAACTCTGCAGCATTAACCTGTTCTTCCTCCTTGGCAAAAGAAACCCTGGTGTTCTCTGGAGTACAGAGTCACAAATCTGCTCTGTGAGGGACTTCCTGAGGTTCCTAATTAGGTATGTTGGAGAAGTGACTGAAATCATGGACCTGCAAGTCCCAGAGAAAACCAGACCATTCACTTTTCAGCCCACAGGAAAACTTCCATGGAATCCCAAAATAAGCAGACCAGAGGAAAAAGCACTGGATTTTTTTTCTTTTTTTTTTAGTTACTACAGAGATATGTAGCTTAGCTTGTTTGGTTCATACAGCTGAAGAATAAGCTATGAGAATTCAGCTGAGTTGAGACTGACAATTTTCACAGCCCTCTATGAGTATTTTCAAAGCTATTGCAGAGAAACATTAGGAAATTGTGGTACACATTTTGAATCAAAAGAGCAACAGAAGGATAAATATGATTCATCTTGCAAGGAGAAATGTTAACCATTATTTCTTCAATAAAACAAGTTCCTGCCAATTGCTGGAAGCAAGAGGGTATATGAATACTCAAAGATTCAGGAGCAGAAACAAACTGGTACCAGGGGTTACAACAGAGAAGAAAATGTTAAACAGGCTCCAGTCCAGCCAGTCCTGATGCAGAAATACCATAGCAGCAGGTAACCTACTGAGGGAGTCTCCTGATGCACAGGGAAAGCTGGGCAGCCTCACACAGCATTTATTATGAAAGGCAGCCATGGCAGGTGAACACCAAGGTTACTGCTCAAGAGCATTTTTCCCCAGCATCAGTGAGGACAGCCCAGGCTATCCCATGCTGCTCACACAGCACTGCTCGTGGGCTCACAGGTTGCTCTCTGTGAGCAGAGCAGTCATTTCTGCCCCCAGACACTCTGCTAGGGATCCTCCTCTGTGCTACAGGAGCCTGGCAGGCCAAAGACAGAGCTTTGAAACTGTTCCTGGGTAAAGTGCATTTCATACCTGCTGCTGAAGCCTTTGGAACTTCTGATTAATCTCCTTTGAGCCAAACTGCAGTCAGTGCTCGTACCTCAGGGGCAACAAACTCGGGTAACACACTCTTGAAAGAGACCTGTTGTAGCTGAGAATCTCAAAGAGCAGACCTTCTCCTGAGTAGCTAACATTGCTCTTTTTTCTTATATTACCATGAAACAGAGCCAGTGCAGTAAAAATATTCAGTCTGTTTGCTACTTTGGACTTAGACAATGTGAAGTTCTTTGAATTAGCTCTTCCCTAAACTCCTCTTCAAGTTTACAAGAAATGTTCACACTGTCTATTTTTATAGGAATGAATAAATGATAGGGTAGACATGTCTTCTTTATTCAGTAACTAGATCACAGTTATCTAACTGGTAATTATGTGAAAGTGAAGTTTATCCATATTTTATACAATTTATTTAGTATATTATCAGAATTTTTTTCTCCTTATTGCAGCCAAAGATGTAATGATTCCAGAAGTCTTTGCATATGGAGTTAATACATTGCCTGACGACTCATCAAATAGAAACAAGTAATAAAGCTCCAAGTGTTTAGTTAAATTTAATTTACAACTAAGCAAAACAGTGTTTATTGGAACAAAAAAGGTCATTAGTGTCTTACTAGGAAGCAATTAAAATAACAGATCAAAGCCATTCATCAAATCACAAAACAGATGCTAAGCTTTGCTGTAAGAGATTCAGAAGCAGTTGTGCATGTAACAGTAGAAGTCCACAAGCTCTGTTGCACCTTCTGTGACCACAGAGAAGTTGCTGGAAAACAAGATTTATCACATACTAGATTTAACTGTGATTCTCCAGGTCCAGACATGTTCATCTTACTCATCTGGAGACTCAAAATAAAGGCATTGAAGGGAATGAGATTCACTTTCTGTAGTTCTGTATTTTTAACATTAAAATGATTTTCTAACCCAAAGAAAATATTTATCATGCTCTTGGCAAGCTATTCAAACCTCAACACTGACTTCTACTTCAACAGCATAATGAAAACCTCAGCTGTCAGTAGAAGAGAATTCAATTTAAAAAGAGTCCAAGGTTTTATCAGTTTGAACAAGTCACCTGTCCTTTACATTCTCTCTTCAGTAGTGGACTGAACTGAAACACTCTTAACCTAAAGTTAACCTAAAGTTCAGGTACTCCAATTGTCTCTACAAATTTTAAATAAGTAGCGAAAAATAGTTGCACATAAAAAGGCAAGGAAATGTGGATATTAGAATTCTGTTTCTGTTAGTTTCTCTGTTTCACATAGTTGCAATCCATTGCTGAAAATCCCTGCTAATGAAATGGTATCTCAGGTCACAAATTCAGCTCAGTGCCAGGTGTGCCAGGAGGAGACTGGGATCATACAAAGCCTCCCAGCAGTTCTTTTCCAGCACTGTTTCCCTCTGGAGTCTCTCATTATCCAGTGGATCCCAGAGCCCACCACCCTGAACAAGAGTTGCCTGCCCAACAGGAAAGGAGCCCCCAAAGCAGCAGAGTTTCCACTGGGGGAAGAGATTTTCTCTCCCTCACTGGGGTGATCAGCACAGTCTAAAGCTCCCTGTCTGCCCCTGCATTTCTCATGTGAAGTATAAATATTGCTACTGATCATAAAGCTCAGTGATAGCAACTGTCAATTCTACCCTTAGGGCAGCTCCTCTGTTTGTACCAACAAGCAGCTGAGGACCCTCCTAGTGAAGATTCCCTGCTGTTTTTCACAAATTCTTAAAAATGAACTGGGAATTTGTTGAAGGATGCCCTGAAGCACATCAAGTGGGATTTTCATTAACAAATATCAAAGGGAAGCTCCATATGCTCTGCAAGCAGCTTTTAACCAAGCACAGGACTACTGACTAAGAGACGAGAGCAGAAACTTCCTAACTCTGAACCCCACCACTATTTCACCTCAGTTCCCTCTGAGCAACCATCATCTACAGTCAAACCCTGCAGGATGAGGCAACCAGCTGGGCTCCACACACAGAACACTGGAGTGCAAGGGAAGGACACCTGAGCCAGCCATGGACACCTGTGGGAATTGGCCTGGGCACCAGAAGTGGTCTAAACATGACAGCGCTCCTTACAAGCCAATGTATTCTGTTTCTCAGAAAATTCAATTATTGACTCTGCTAAGCTGAGTGCTGTCACAGACAGATCACTTGTGGTATCCAGCCTGGCTTGTTTAAAATTAACTTGGGTATCTGGATACTAAATTGTGCTGTGTAGCAAGATGAACAGGTAACAGAGTTCAACTGTTATCAATGTAATAAGATATTAAGCTTTTACATCACAGGTTCTCAAGAACCTAATTAATAATAGTCACAGTTTCTTAATTTCATTTTGTAACAGTAGGAATTAATTCTGCTCTGCATTAATGTAATCCATAGGAGCAGATACCTTTACCAGTGTATCTTGTTACCTATGGAAGGAGATGATACAAGAGAAGCAGAAGCACCTTGCACTGGCCTAACTTGGGTAATGATGCACTGCCATGAAAGCCGGTGGTGGAGGGAGGTGCTGCAGTAAAACACAGCCACACAAGTGCTTTGTGTGGAATCCAGCTCTGACAATGTACCCCAACATCTCACTGCCTGATGCCTGATAACTTTTTCCTAATGCTTCAAGTTTTTTTGCTCTGCTCACAAATGCTTTCCATACAGGACCTGGCAGATTTTCATAAGCATCCTGTAACCAGCAGAGTTAATAACGGTATCATGGGTTAAGAAGAACACAAGTTCGTGTTCTTCTTTTAGAAAGGTTAGCAGGTTTCCTGCTTCTGAAGGATTTGGGTGTTTTGTGGATGCATGGGAAGCTTTTGAATTATTTTGTTGTATCTGTGGGAGTTCAGTCTTTTTGCTTATTGGCTGCCAGCTTGCATTTCAGCCCACTGATTGACAGAGCAACTGGAATGTACAAGCAGAAAATCAATAATGCAGGACCTCCAGACAGACCACTGCTGCTCTTAGAAGTAACTGGTTTGCTGGTCGCAGTGCTGATCAGGAAATATAAAACTAGCCAGCCATGAATAGAAACAATGTAAAGACAGATGCAGTGTTTCTTTGCTTGAAAGGGTTTTTATATTAATTCCCTGTGTTTAAATTCTCTTATATTTTCCCCTAAAAGCACACTGGGGAAAGGATGAATGGGAAAAAAAAAAAAAAAGAGGAAGGGGAGGGAGAAGAAGATTATTTTAAAAGCTGTGCAGATTTGTGTGCTCTTGTTTTTCTCTCACCATGCTAACCTTCACCCCTCCTTAAGCTTTAGAGACTCTATATGTAAATTTATTCTTTAACATCCCACTTTACTTGTTCCTGAGTGAGTGACACTCGTCTGGCACCCAGGCTCACTCCTCCCCAGCCCAGCCTTTCCCTGCTGATCCATTCTGTGCCACTTTACCTTGGGCTTTCTGTGCTGTAATTACAGCCCAAGGCCGGGGTGTGTTCTGTCACTGCAGCTGCGGGTCAGCATCCAGAGACCTCACCTATCAGCACCTCCTGCTGAGTTCCTGGCTATTAAGGTAATGCAGCTTTGCTCTGGTATGGAAATAAGAGAACTAAGCTGATGAACAGCTCTGGTGGAGGGCAGACAGCTTCCCTCGCTCAAATGCCTCTTCCCTAATAACTGCTCTCAGATCTGTGCGTCCCTCACTTCCTCTTAATTAACAAAGAAAACCAAACCTGTTGTGCTTCACTGGGAACAAAAAATTTTTTTTAATAAATATCAAAACAAAATGGTAAGATGCAGAAACATCTTTTTAATTTTCTGAGATAAACATGTCATTCTCCAGATTGACAGTAAGATGACATCAGTGCAAAGATTTCTCAACTGTTCTATTTTATCCTTTTATAAGGTAAAAGAGGCAGTGACCTTGGTATTCATAAAATGTTCTTAGGGATATTTAATAAGTAGAGTGATGAACAAAAAGAACCAGGAGCTCAGGATGCCTTATTGCTCAGACAGAAAAAACAACTCAGCTGCTCTCCAGCAGCATTTGTGACTTCACTCTGGGCAAGCCCAGGGAAGGTAAAACCATGTAAGAATGGCACACAGGAAAGGGACTGGGATGAATAAAGAGCTGGCAAATAACCCTGTGGCTGTTCAAAAAAATGTACAACTGCCTTGGCTTGGAATTTTCTAATTGAATGTTGGGAGTTTTCCCATCACTGAATATCAATTCATTGAACCTGAAAGCACATACAGGGAGTTCTAAGAAATGTACTACTACAAAAATTTTTAGACAAGCTGCCCCATTTCAATCTTTTCACAATGAAAAGTTGTTGGATTCTTGAGCTGAGAACTTTGCATTTTGAACTAAATATTTTTAAATTAAAAATCAGTTATGTGTAAAAATTATCTTGAGACTGAAATTCACATGACAGTGGAATATATTGTGGTTGAAACCACTTTTTAAATCTGAAGATCTGTGAAATCATTTCTATGATAACTGTTAAGAGTTAAGAATATTGCGTTAAATGCCACAAAATCCATAATCAAGGAAAAATTAATCAACCTTAGTGGAAAAATACTTACAGGGAAAGTAAAAGCATGTGTAAAAATAAATAATTAAAGTTAAAAAGGGAACATTGATAGCAATTAATATAAATTAAGAGTCAGGAGATTGCTAGAATGCTTGAGGCTGATGTCGATGAGAAATCAATGGCCAACACAATTAAGGACAATAAGGGTTTTTCAAGGTACATTAGTACAAAAACACGTTCTAACCACAGTATTAGTACAGTAACAGATTAATGGAGTGGAATGGCCATTAGGAGCCCAACACCACAGCAAGGCTCACAAACCAGTTTCATTCTGAATTTGGGAGAACTCCAGGATGAGGCAATACTGTCAAGAAAATATACCACCATCCAAAAGTAATTTAAGGAAGTAATACTGAGCAGCTACCACACCAGGACCTTTCTTCAGATCAGCACAAACAGCAAACACTGATCCAAGAGCTCGAGAAAAGCTTATTTTGTTGCTGGTAGCCCATGAAATTCAGGGAACTTCCTTGAGAAAATTATGAAAACTACTGGAGTACTTGTGTCTTTAAAAGCTGAGGAGTGACCTGAATAAGGGAGTGGACACAACCTCAGACACAGGCACAAGTAATGCTAGAGCTGCTTGGGTGTCACTGTAAATAAAGATCTAGAAAATTTCTGTGCAAGATTTGAGATCTGTTAATTGGTAGAACTCAAAATACAAATGCCAGTGGAGAATCTTCATTGTATGTGTGCTCTGAGCTCCTACAGAGACCAAATTTTGGTTGTATTAGAATTATTTAGCATTTTTATCAGTCCCTGTAGGAAAACATAGACTCTTTACCTATCAAGCTGACATGCAAAGAGGATTTTGGCACAAGTTAGTAATGAAGAGAAGAGCTCACTGATACAGATCAGATCACTGAAATGAATGGGGCACAAAGTAATTATATTAATTTCAACATGGCCAAATGCAGGGTAATAAATCTAGGAACAAATAATTATAGGATATCTCTGCCTACTTCTGTTGAGCAGGCAGAGGTACAACACAATCCACAGCTGGAAGCTGAGGTAAATTCTAATCTGAAATAAATTGCAGATTTCCACTGCCAGGTAAAAGTGAACAGGGCAGCAGCCTTCCACCAGTGGTGGTGTATCCTCCATGGCCAGAACTAGTCAAATCACAGCTGGACACTCTAAGGCACAGGGTTTATTCACAATGAAAATGAACTCAGGGAGTATTTATGCTGAGCTGTCAGCCTACACACACTCCTCTTCCAAATGCAAGGTGCAGCCATGAGCAGGAGGACTCCTCGCTATTCCTGGGCATCCAGCCAGTGCCATGGGCTTGCTGGGATATAAATGGTGTGCAGCTCACAGCACTGGGACACCATTTCCACTGCCAGCTTTATTTACAGCCGTGCCACAGTCATTAAACAGAGTCACAGAACATCTCCAGCACGAGGAAAAGGACAGAGGAACTGAGTGTTAGCCCAGGTCGTTCTGAAAGCTGCTTCCCAAACTGCTGCAGTGTTTTAAAGAGCAAAACCCTGCCCTCCATCCTTGCCCTCTGCTGAAACAGGGGCCCCAAAATGCCTTTAGAGCCAAAGGAGAGCCCACAGTTCATGTGCAGTGCCCAGCACACAAACTGCCCCAGCACAAAAAAAACTGCCCCAGCACACACAAAAACTGCCCCAGCACACACAAAAA
>NW_020897721.1:8152738-8161091 GCF_003984885.1 Neopelma chrysocephalum
CACACACAAAAACTGCCCCAGCACACACACAAAAACTGCCCCAGCACACACAAAAACTGCCCCAGCACACACAAAAACTGCCCCAGCACACACAAACTGCCCCAGCACACACATATTTCCAGTATAAACTGGAAAGTTTATAAACTGATTAAGGAACATAGATTTATTTTTGTTTTACAAGCAGATATTATTCAGTAAAAGTCAGCCTTCAGGGTAAAACCCCTCTCTAGTGACACACATTTCAGACCTGCTGCTCCCAGTGCACTCTGAGGACAATCAGACAGAGGGCCATGAAATCAAAATATTCTACGTTTGACAAGTCATGTGATAAGCTTCTTAATTTTAATTTTCTGTTTCTAACATAATCATGAAGCATGCCTAATGCAACATTCCTGCTTCTTTTTAAAGAGCCACCACTTCAGCCCTTCACCATTCCAACTCTGTTCAGCACCTTGACATTGGACTGTGCCGTGGGAATGGGCCAACCAAAATCACAACATGGGAACAGACAAACCACAAGTGCAAAATACTAAGAATCTTCATTACTGTAATCATTGTTGTAATTGTTTTAACAGATGTTAAAAATGTTTAAATAAAAAAAAAAAAAGGAAAAAACCCCAAACAGTAAGAGCTGGAGGAGTAATAAAGGGATTGGGTTTCACAGCCATGTTCATAAGTGGAAGGAAGGCAACAGAGCATATAAACAAAATGAGAAAAAAACTCATCCTCAATCCTCACTGAAAGAGAAAAGGCCAAAAAGCAACTATCCTACTACAGTTTATTTGTATGTGCCACTAAACTTTCATCATCTTGAATCCTTCCTGACCTCTTCACTGGTCCCATGAACTGCAGTGGACTCTGTTCAGCTGCAGGAAGGTGGAACCAGCAGCAAAAGCCTTTCCCAAGCACCTGACTCCCTTAAACAGGCACAGAGGACTGTTCATAACTACTGTACCATCCTCACTGGCTATGGTAACAAAACAATTCTCCACACTTGTCAAACAATGTGTTTAAGACTCATGCAAGCAACGAATGCTAAAAAGAGAAGTTTTTTTCCAACGAAAGGGAAAGCTCAACTGTGAAGACCTTTGAAGGAAATGCTGCACCTCAGTGCTGGTATCTTTGATCTGTGATTGGTACCTCTAACAGAGGTACACTTGACACTTTAAATATTGATGAGATATTTGCTGAGCTGCCATTAAAAGCCAAGGCTTCACTTTCTAGTGAAAGAAAAACACAAGCTTCAAAGACTCTGTAGGGGTCCTGATCTCAAGAGCCTTTAAAGAAGCTGAAAGTAAATCAAACCAAGGGAAGGGGGATCACCCCACCTTGGTTTGATATGCCACAGCACCAGTTGTTCTACACAATGGTTTGGAAGTACTATAAAGGGTGAAGCCTCTTTTGTAGTTCCCATTCTCCTTCCTAGGGAGCTGGAAAAGGAAACCATCCTCTTTTTATCAAGGTAACACACATTAACAGGGAGTATTTAAACTACAAATAACTTTGTATGGTTTTGTTCTTTGATTGCGTGGATAACTCCAATTTATGCTTTACTATTTCTGAGACACATGAAGAAGTACATCTGAATACTTCTGGCAGACTGAAGTCCAGCAACCAGACTAAGTTCTGTCCCCAGCAGCGACAGAAGGGAAGTTTCATGGTCATGTGCATCACTACACTCCATGCAGATGAAGGAAAAGTGATTGTCAGGGGCCAATAAAACATTCAGCTGAGCTTCCTTGCCTATTCCACTGTGATTTCATCCATCTGTCCATCCAAGCTTCATTATTAGCAGTGTGACTATCAGGAAAGGCACGTTACACACAGCACCAGCTATCAAGGATAATGAACAAAAACCACCAGCTACCTTTTTGTTACATTAAGGTCATTGTCTGCATTAATAGGTAAAAAGAGCACACAGAGGAACTTCTGACCTTTGGTCTCAACTGTCTTACAAGTCTGTAGGTCTGTTGGAAGGAGCTGGGTGGGAAATACTGCCCAAAAACTTCCTGCAGCTGCACTGACACTGCCAGCCAGGGGAATGCAGGGCCAGGAGATGCTCCCTGGCTGCTCAGCATCCTGACCAGGGAAGGGCAGGAGGGTCAATCTGTGCCCACTGTCCCTGGGTGTAAACTGAGCAAGGAGGATTCGCAAAAGTTAGATGAGACAGGAGAAGGCTAATCCAGTTTAACCCACAGAGCAAGGGGAAATATGTAACCCTGCCTGGTGAGAACACTGCAAGGTACCTCCAGCCATGTGTGCTTTGCTTTGAAAAGGGAATGCAGAGCAAGCCTCTTGCAATATAAACGACAAAGCTGCAACCAGAAAGTGCAACTCTTTAATTTTGAATTAGTTTCAAAAAGGAAAAATAAAAAATTAACAATTCCAAGCCAGTTGAGATACTGTGAAATATTTCTTGAAGCATTGCAAAGTATCTGTGGCCAGGAGACAGTGCCATTTTCAACACGGAGGAAAAGGCAGCAGAAATGTCATACTGCTTCCCAAAGTTTATATTCACAAACTGGTTTTTCTGCCTTACTTTTAAAAGGGAAAAAAAAATCAGAGCACTGGCATCCAGCAAACTCAGAGACTTGACACTTCAAGTTTTACTAGAACTTTAAGGAAAAGACTTATGGCACAAACTCTGAAAATAAAATGATCTGAGCAATCACGGGATTTATTCCAAAGACTGGCACCCCGTCCCCTGCATGTCAGCCCAGACATGATGTCTGCTCCTGCCAGCAGCAATGTGCACAAGGGTTTATGCACAGCCCTATACGGGTACTGGAGTCATGGTAAGACAATAAATCGTAAATAAAAACACTGGCTTCAACTTTAGCGCGTGCTAGAGGATAGAAGTATGAAAATTAAACCTTTTTTTGACTGACATTAAATTAGAAGTGAACTGAGCAAAAAGGCTTGAGTGCAATTAATAACTGACTTGAAGAATAAAGGAAGATTAAAAATTATTTAAAATCATACCTAAGAAGAGACAATAATATTATCTGCCTTTGATATCACAGTACTATGAGAGGTTACCTGAAAGAAGAGCCACTTTAATTTTCTCTGAAGAACAGGAGTAAAATATAACATAGTCCAATTAAAACAATATATTATGAATCTTGGTACATTCAGAAGTGGAACTTACTATTCTGCTTCCATATCCATTTTATCCCTAAAACCCTTTTCTTTAAAGCAGTTGCAATTTACTCTCTGTGTGAGTGCATATTCACATTTAGAAATGGAAACAAAGGTATATGTTATGGAAGAGATCTGCCAAGAAACACTGCATGTGTTTTCTTCACAATGTAAACCAGCTGCATTTTACTCTGAGTCCCCCTGAGAATGGCTACTCACACTGAGAGTTTCAACAGAAGCATCTTAGGATTTTTAAAAGGGCATTCATACAATTTCAATTCCAATTGCACCAATAAAACCAAAAGCCTTGGTGCCAGATCCCTGCAGACAAGTGAGCAAAACTCACTTTCCTGGAGTAACCTTACCAGCTAATCTTGTTCCAACAGCAGACCATGCATTTTGGTAAAGATTGGAGGGTTTTTAAAAAATCACCCCCTCTACACTGGAAAACTATTAACTCTGCTTAGTGGGGATTTAACAGTGGGTCTCATGAAATGGATCTCAGGCATTAGGTGACTATTAGACAGTCTGTGCTCAGCAGCACTGCAGTGGAACAGCAGCTGAGTCAGGGTAATGCTGCCCCTTCACTGCCTTATCTCCTCAGGAACATCACATTATTGTGGGCAGACCATCACAGAGCAGAGCCTGGCAGAGCACTGTGGATTCCAGGAGAGCCATCCCAACTGCACCAGAACCTGGCAGAGCACTATGGATTCCAGGAGAGCCCATCCCAACTGCACCAGAACCTGGCAGAGCACTGTGGGTTCCAGGAGAGCCCATCCCAACTGCACCAGCTGAGACTGGGGCCCTCATTACACCAACACCTCATAAACTTGAAAGCACAGCTGGGACTGCAGGGATCACCCATGGGGAGACATCACCCCAACTGCAGAACTCTGTGCAGAAACCCAAATGAGGAGGCTTCCACTGAAGAACAGACAAAGCAGAGCAGGAATCTGTTGTTTTAAACACAGAGGGCATAGCTGGAATGGCTGAATGTTGTTTCAGACTGTTCAAAAATATTATCTGCAGATAAAAAGGCTGATGCTATTCAAAGTCATAGCCACCTGCAGCAACAAATTACAAAGCAAGCAGCAAGCACCACTGAAGTACATCATTCAAACAATAAATACAACTCAAACTACCTGAATACCTTTCAAATACAGAGAATAAGCATCAATTCTGTTGATAGAGAACAATTTAAATACAGACATTCAAAAGAAAAGCTGCAAACATTTTTTCTGAATAAAGGTGCACACAATGCAATTGCAGAAGATGCCTCCATTTCCATACTAATTCTGAGTGATTTGGGGGAACTCACACAGTTGCAATGCCATTTAGAGTGTACAGAGCACTCAAACCCTTACTGAAATAAGTAATATTGTACAGCTTCCTCTGTAATCTATTCTAGTACCTTTGCCCACATTAAGTAATACTCAGTTTTGGAGGTATTTCTCTGGTGTCCTAAACTGAGGAGTTATAATACATGAACACATTAATGCACAATTTCCTGCCACTGCTGCTGGGCTGTTAAAGTACAAATAAGCTGTGTGAGGTTGGTGGACACATTTCCACAGACTTCTAAAATGATTGATTTCTCATTAAATGTTTCACTCTTATCCCAGGCTTTGCCATCCAATATTATTTACTGGATATACATGAGATTCCTATTTTGATATCACAACATGACTGCTGTTCTGAAAAAGTGCCACATACCACAAACGCCAGTGGCTATGAAAAAGTCATAAGTATAATTCTGGGACTCCAATCTCACATCAGAAAAACCCGAATCACATATCCCTGGGTGACAGGAGGATTCTTACAGCCTTTTGCTTCCCCTCCAGTACAGGTAAAATATCAGGACATATTTTATACAGCTGTTAACACAGCCCGTGCCTGGGAGGCTAAAGGCCAAAGGATGGATCAAATCAGCCACAGCCAGGGCAGCAGAGGCATGGCCAGAACCTCCCAAGGTTTGCTCAAAGAAAAAAAATATCATACTGGGAACATTAAACTGTTCCAGGGTTCTCTTTTAATCTAAACTGTACTTTGGGAGCACAGGGAACACACACATAGGCACAGAAATGCCTATAAGGTAAAAAAGCCCAGAAGCCAGGGCAGATTCTGTCCCTTTGTCCTTCCACACATCAGGACTCGGCATCAATTCCTGCCACCAGTGAGTTCAGGTGCAGAGTTAACACTCCTGACAGGAGAGGGGATGCTGAAGGAAGCAAACACAGAACAGCTACATAAGAGAAATTCACTCGGTGCTGGGGAGGGAAACAAATGGAAATCTTACCTAATTTCATGAAAAATAAAGGTCAATAAATAGTAACCATGTATTAAATACATAAACATATATAAAATATATAAAACCATTTTTCAGTATCCTACCAAATTGAGGACAAAACTATTATGTAGGGAACACTGTGTGGTTATATGGTCATATAAAGAGAGAACTGTCCTAATGGCACATTATATCATATATTCCAAAATATTAAATATAGTTGCCACCCAGTGGAAATATTTCCAGTACCTTTCTTCTTTACTTATTTTTAGGCAACAGGTGCTTTGCCCTCTGCTAAGTAAGATATTTCTTAAGACATTAATTTTTATGTGTATGTATAAAGCACCTGTGACAGTAAGGACCTCATCAGCAAAAATGACTCCTCACAGAGGCTGTGGTGGGACCTCAGCTGAAGCAGAAAATCACCCTTGGCCCAGTCCCATTTGGGCCCTCTTGAAGTCAGCTGAAGTCTTTTATTCCCTCCATAACATTCAAAATATAAGTCTTACCAGGTCTATGTCATTGGAAGATGGCAGGAAATTCAAATTTCAGCTGGTGTACATTAGTTTCACTGGTAGTGAAGAGCGCTTGGAGACAGGACACAGCACCCTAAAGCTGCTCAGTACAGATGGTTTTTAAACCATGGCCAGTTCTGTCCCTCCAAACCAGAACTGCTCATACCAAAAAGCAAACAGCACCAGGCTGTGTACTTATAAAGATACACCTGCAAAGAGCCTTCTTAACACCCCAGAATAAATGAATAGCAACAGGTACGAAAAAATGTTCTGTCAGAAAAACACACTATTATAGTGCTGACTAGAACCCAGTAAAAGCATCATGGAAAGGATGTAAAGTACCAGTAACCCCAGATTTCAGCCCAGCACCTGTGGCTGTGCAGGACTCACCACAGACTCAAGGCCTGTGCTGGACAGGGGGTGGAACACCCACTGCTCAGGGCTCAGCTCTTTCAGGGACAGAGGCAGAAAAACAAGTTCTGAGCTTTTCAGGCTGTATCATCTGTTCTCCTGCTCCACAACATTCACAATTTACTGACCTGGCTCCAACAGATCTGCACAGCACGAGTATGCACATTACTCTTGCACAGGAAAAATGGGGAAAATTCATGATGGTATGAATAATGTGCTTATGCAAGTGTACTACCAGTCATACTGCACTTATTCTGTATTGCAGGTGAGGAAAAAGATATTGTTTCTTTCTGCAACCTAAAGAGAGACTGACTTTTTAAATTCCTTTGGAAGAAAATGAATATAAATAATTTGACATTATTTTTAAAAACTCTGATTGAAAAGACACTAAATCAAAGTATTCAGAAGCTCTGCATGTTGGTTTCCAAACACAGAGTAAGTATTTTTCTAATACTATTGCAGAGGGTATCATGTTGTAGCTTTATATAAATTTTACTGCTTGATTGAAACATTATAATTATCCATTCCTCCACCTTACGTGATATTTATAGGGTCTGACAGTTCTGCAGATTAATTTTTTACCTTTTTTATTAACCACAAAGGCTAATAATTAAAAATTGAAATAGAAGGCAATGAATGTCTACACAGATATCTAAATAATTAACTCATACCTCTAATATTTTTTCTCTGCTAAATTTCCCTCCTTGGTGCTGCTGCATTCTCTGTTGCACAGACAGTTCCCCAGGCATTTAAACCTCAACTGACAGGACTTGTACTTTGCATTTGGCCATGGCTGTATAAATACTGAGGACAGTCCTTTCTCCCAAGATCAGATTCTGTAGTGTCCCACAGGGGAAAGAAAAGGGGGGCAGGGGGAGGTGTCTCTACAGGTTTTATTTGAACTCCTACAGCAGAACACTGCACAGGGGAGCTCTCTGTGGGACTACAGCTGTGTGCAGGGAATTAATACATGCAAGGAGGTGGCAGGAGCCAACAAATATGATGTCAGCACTGGAGGAGCCTCTCTGCCCTCTCTCAGAGGAGCTGTGTCAGACTTTCAGTGATAAACTTCTCATCTGATGCTTAAAAGGTTATTTTTTGTATGACAAATAAATGCCTCCCTCCCAGCCTGTTGTGAATCCAATCATGTAGCACAAACCAAGGCTGGGGATGGCACAGACCCATCAGGTCACTGACTGAGTCCCTCTGCCAATGCCAGGTTGTTCCCTGCAGGCTCCCAGGCCCTTTCATTTGCCTTGAAGAGTCTTCAGTAACGGAGCCTTTGCCTTACCTCTGATATCCCAGGGATGGAAGGCACAGGAAGGAATTCCCAGCTGCTATGGGAACATTTTAGAGATGCTGAACCCCATTTCCATTGGTCCACGTGGAAAATGAGCTGCTGTAGATAGGAACTGCCCCTAACTCCACTCCTGCTCCCTGCCCAGCACAGGGTCTGCAGCAGACGCTGTAGCCCAGAGAAGCAATAACCCACCACCCAGCTGGGAGCTCAAGAGGATTAGAACAAAGCTCATTTGGGCTGCACTTCCTCTGGGATGTTTATTATTGCAATCAGCACTGTCTTCCAGCTTGCAGTTTTCTGGCTTGGTTTTGGTGGGTTTTATCTTTTCTTTCTTAAAGCAAGGAGCATTAAGGCACAAACACAGATGTTCTGGAAATATACCTAAGGAAGGGTTTGTTATTATTTTGCTCAGGTATGCTAGCTCCATATTTTGAACCCTGGCTGTTTGTTCCTTCCCTTAAATAAATATACTCCTGCCTTGAAGAGAGCAGATGAAGTCAACTTGTTTAAATGTTTCTCATTTCCATGCAGCATATACAGTATGATAAGCAGTTAAAACTGAAAGTAATATTTGGTATGTCAACAACATCTCTTTCACTGCCAAATACTTCAAAGTCCAACACAATAAGAAAATTTAAATGGGTTCCAAGATGTAAATATCTTGGGACAAGGTCAAACAAGGTGGCAAATATTTGTGTGTAC
>NW_020897721.1:8161101-8171289 GCF_003984885.1 Neopelma chrysocephalum
AGGCAGCAATGGCACCCCCCAAACCATCCCTTCCCATCAGCCAGGCAGCAATGGCACCACAGCTGCCTGCTCCAGGAACATGCCTGGCCAGGGACACGGCTCAGAGCATCAGCAAGCTCAGCCTGTCTGACCATGGCTCAGCCTAAACACAAAATCACACTGACTGACTGCCAAAGGAAGAAGAGGAGAATCCTCAATGTGGATGGTCCAACAGAGGCAACTGCATTTCACTTCCAAACACAGCACAAGATCACACATATTGAGAGGAACAAGTTGCAGGTAATTCTGATTTACTGCAGCCAACCCACAGACCACATTTAGACTGTGCCCCCAGAGCAAGCAACAGAAGCAGACACAGCCAAACTGCATGTGTCATGCTTAATCATTTAGCAAAAACTGGTAATGCATTTCTCAATAGAGACTGTGGCAAACATTGACAAGATGTCCAAGATACATTCATGTTACACAGTTTTACTTTAGCATGGCAAAGAAACCCAGTTCTGTTTCATCACTGTTACAGCATCACCCGGATTCTGAACTGCTTCTGGATGATCAAAATACCATGTTCTTACTGCTGCTGCATAATGCTAAATACAAAGCAGCAGTGCCTTTTATAACCCCATTTATAAGTCCATCTACTCCATACCTATTCCAATTTATAAGTCCATTTATAGCTGACTTCCCTGCATCTACAGAAGGTGAACAAAATTGTCCTGATACCACCCTGACAGGAGAAAGCTCTTTGGGTTTTCTCAGACATCCTGAGGTAAGTGAAGTTGCAAGTACATCTGTCTGAAACTATGTAATGGCAGTTTCATTTAAAATAGTATATTTTTTTTTAGATTCACTGTTAACATTTCTGGTTGGAAGAGTCCTCCTCTGCGGAGGACAGAGAACTTTAATTTCAGTCAATACATGTGCACCATTTGAAATCAATGTCTACAGAACATATATTAACCTTCATTTGAAAAATGCCAGTAAATAGAGCCAATTATCAAATTAATTTTTCTTTTATATTCATGAAATAGCAATATTCATTGTCGATATAAGCAATCCATTAAGTGAATGACTAGTGGTTGGAAAGATTTAATCTTTAGCACATGAGAAATCTATAAAAGCTGCAAAGTCAACAATATGTGCTGTCCATGGAAATTCATTGTTTTTAGGGAGACAGCCATTCCACAAACTAGGCAACCTCCATACAAGCATCCCAGTTCACTTTATTAATTTGAGCTTGAGATGTTTATGATGTCCCTAAACTGTGTTCTAAAATGGGAGATAAAGTAACAAGCTACAAAATACAATGACCCCTAGTTTTGAGACGGCAATGTATGGCATTTAAATTTTTGGGGTGTGGGTGACATCCCCTGATTTTGGATTATTAGTCTTGCTTTTTCCGAGGGTTCTGTGACAAAAATGTTGGGCTGATAACAGTGCTGGTGACAGCAGCAGAGAGAGAACCAAGGCAGGAGCTCCAGCTGTTGTTATTCACCCTCTCAACAACACAGTCCCAAACCCACCAGCCACTGCAGAAGCCTCTCTACAGGAGGACTTCCCTCCTTTCTCCAGTTTAGTGAAGCACATCACAAATAATTTTTACCAACACTGAAGACAGAGAAAGGAATGAGATTTTTCTTCTAGTTTCTGTAAGTAAAGAGCTGTCAAGTGCTGCTGCTATCACTGCACCAAACACAGCTGAGCAGCACTCAGCATTATAAAACACGGGGCTCAAGAAGACACTCCTTTATGCTCACAGCTTTGAATAGTTTCAGAGCTCTCTTCACCACAAAAGAGCTGCAACACCACTTACCAGAGAAGCCTTCAGAGTGACTGAAGCCTGAAGTCTGGGCTCTGGCATCATAATGAGTTCTTCTGTACCAGCAGTAACAGCAAATGTCAGTCACCTGTGAGCACGAGGATGAGGGGTGGGTAAGACAAACTCCCCTCTTCTGCATGGTGCTAAACCCCCTTCATCCTGGGAAAACAGCCAGCACTTCCAATTGCTCCTGCCTGCAGCAAGGACTCCAATTTGGGAGCTGCTGAGCAAGCACAGCTGCCTTTGAGTCACCCAGCACAAAGGGTGCTGAGCATCCTGGAAAATAAAGACCCAGCCTGCATTTAACAAGGGCAGAGCACCTGCACTTCCTATTGGTTCCACTGGGGACACCCTTCAGAAACCATAAAATCACAAATAAAAAATTGGGAAAGGACATCTCCTGTCCCTCCTCAGGTGCATCCAAACATGCAGCAGGTACTTCACACTCCAGTATGGCCTGATTTACACAGACTGTCACAGGAAATGCTACAACCCAAATCTGCAATGCTGGACTAACATCTCCAAAGATCACAGATATTCACATAGAAATCTGGGATCAGTGACAAGATTACATCTTTTGAAGCCACCATTCTGATTATAACAATCTCCAGTAAAGAACATTTTATTTTAATTTTCTTTAAGCAATCCTTTCCAGAAGTCTCCTCTGCGAACCACACAAAGAACACTATGACTGGTTGCTAGAAACAGTCACAGGAAATAAGTGGCAAATATCCTGAGTAAGTGAATGCCTGATACCAGTTTCTAAATAAATAGTCTTGTCTCCACACCCGGATCTAAGCACTACCACAGGTGAACCAGAGTTCAAAGTAAACTTGTTCATAAACAGACAGGAAGGGGTGAAAGCCCATCACTATTTGTCACCTTGGGGTTTTGACTGAACAGAACAAGGCTCAGATTACACAGGTACATATAAAATGGCTTTACAAATACCATACATTTTGTGATGTCCCACAGTTTTTTCAGTGCAAGGAGGAGGAAAAACATGACCAAAAAAAAGTCATTTCTCAGAAGCACCTAAAAATTCCTATGCTGAAAGCGTATGACAAATGCCTTGAAAGGAAAATGGGATATGATCTCTTTACTCTCTCACTGCAGAGATAATTGAACATATCATGTGAAAAGAGGCACTGTAATAGCGATTATTAACTCTGTATTTTAAAACCTGCAAAAAAAGCACAACAGCCTCATTCTATTTATGCCAAAGACAAATGTTTGAGCCAGTTCATATTGTTTGACCCACTCTGACATGCATACATGGATACAGTTCATAGCAAAAGCTGTATTAGGCCTGTGGGTATTACAGATCCCTTCCTGCTGCTTATAACCACCTTTGCTGTAGCCAGAGTTCTCTCTCTGTAAAAGCATTGCACAAATGTTTTATAGAGAACTGGATCAGCAGGACAGCTCTTTCCCAGGAACTCCAAGGAGCACCATGCTCATTCTGTGAACCAGAACTGCAGAAACACTGAAAATGCCAAAATACCATGAAGTGAAACGTACCCCTGACACACAGTCTGTGTATAAACTGTACACATGCATCAAACAATTCCTGGTAAGAGTTAAGGCTCCAATTGGTCAGGGGACACAGGGCTGAAGAGCAGCCACAGGTCCTACTCGCCCCTCATCCTGGCTCCAGCAGCATCTCTGCCCCAGTCCTTCTCCAGACACTGATTTCTGTTTACATTCACTGTAGAATCACCCTATAAGCCAAGTTCTGTAATATTTGCACTGATGTGGTCCTGGGAATAACTGGGGTAAATCTGAAAGAAAAGCTCCAATCAAAATTTGTTCAGTGCTCCATATCCCAGCTTCCACCATTCCTGATACCAGGGGCTTTACCATTCAACAGCTACAGCAAATGATCTGTATAGGATCACTGAGTTACAACATTTGAAGATAATACACTCATAAATGCATCACATTATCTCCTTCCAAATGTTTTGGGCGTGGCTCTTTTTGCCCAACAGTGTGATTTAATATCAGTCATTCCATGGGGGACCCACACAAGTTAGGTTTGCTGTGTCCTGCTGGGAACATACAGCTGAGCCCTGGCAACTCACCATCTGCATCGCTTGGAAAATGTGAAATAATATGGAGTGTCATCTATTATTTTCCAGACAGCTTCTCAAAAACTGACCACACTGCAAACCAACACGTTTCACCTTGCAGTTGTTAGGAGAACACACACAGCTCCTACTGCTTATCTGGCATGAAGCAATTTGTGGAGATGAGGTACCTTGGGATTATTCACACACTGTAACTTTTCTCTGTAAATGCATTTGCTTGCTAAATGCTATCAGATCTCTACTTTAATAAATTTTACTCTACGATTTAATTTGAAATAAATTGCCCTTTTTAAACAATTAATCACTTTCTAAGTGCAAGTTCCACAGGTGGTTCAGAAATACTCCCCTCTCAAATCCAAAAAGTCTGCAGTGGAGGACCAAACACACACCCAGTAAAGGCCTTCCCTTAGAAACAGAGCTGGAATAACAGGCATTTCTACCCACAGAAATACAGGTATCAGGATCCAGCTCTCCTTGATAATGAGTTCACAAGTTGGCCTTTGACATCTGCATTTATTTTCAGCACCTTGAGTGACTCCTTTCCTAGAGGCTGACAGACTGCAGACTCACAAGGCAAAAGTTGGCAGGGAAAACTTCAATAACTTTTTGCCAAACCAGTCTTTGATCTACTACACAACACTCCTGGCTCCTTCTTGCTAAATTGTTCTGCAGACAGTCCTCCAGCCAACAGTGGCTCCTTCCATTGCTTCATTGAATCAATGCTGCCATAAAATTATATAGATTGCAGCCACACTGATTGCAGTGATAAAAACATTCATCTCTTTGCTCAACCTTGCTAATGAGTCTAAACAGGGTTTTAGAGCAATAAAAGCCATTTTTAATTACTAAAAAAAAAAAAATGTTTGTTTTTAATCCCTGCATGATTTATTTCTATAAACACCAAATAACCAGCACTCTACACAAGGTGTCACACTCAGGGAGAAGAGGAAGGGCTGTGGCATCACTCTTTGCTAGTGACTCCACTTAATGCAATGTACAGCACAGTGCCAAAGCCTGCCAAAACTGAAATGCTGAATAGTGACAGCATATCTGTGTGAATACAATCGTAACAGAGAAGCTGCAATTCATTCAGTGTCTTTTTGAAGGCTGGATAAAGGGTTTTTTCTATGGGCAGCCCTATAACCAACATCTAGAGTCTGATTTGGGTTCTCCCTGACTCACTGAACCATTGACTTAGAAACAGGAATGAATTTCATCTTTTAAACCACTTTAAAAAAATCTTTACATTTTACACAGTCAGTTTTGAGTGCAGGGTTGCTGCAAATCATTCAGGACTGCTGTACAGGTTCAGCTTTACTCCATGAAAAAGAAAGAAACCAGTTAGAATAGAATGTTTTTTTCCCTTTAAGTCTGGTACATTCTCAGCTCTTTATGAAGAACTTTCAGATCTGCACTCTCAGTATTCTGACAGTGTTCTCATGCCCGATGTCCCTTTCCTTGGTTTTGACAAGCTTTGTGCAGAGTACAGGATTAGAAAAAAATTAAAAATAAAACCCAGAGGCCACATAATCCATTAATTTGTTTTCCTGTTTAAATAAAGTGATTTTCCTAACTGTATCCAAGAAGAAAAGCAGACTTCAAACAAATGCACATTAGGTTGCAGTTTGTAGGAAATACTTTCCCGTGCTCCTGCAGCAGCAGCCCAAGTACATTGCTCCTGACTTTTAACTTCCTAGTGACTGACCATCACATTTTTAGAATGCTGACTTCTGAGGTGAGGGCTCACAACCTTGTTGACTGCATTTGGACCTGTGCTCACATTTTCTGAATCCATCACCTTATTTACATGGGCCATTGGCTTCTCACCTGTCTCCACAATCTGCTTTCTCAGCTATGAGGGGCTGTTAACTCTACAAGAAGATCAAATGCTGAGTTATCTCTATTTCACAAACCATTCAGAAAAAAATAAAAAAAGCTCTCTATATACCTTGTAGTTAAGAAACGTGTGGCAGAGGTTAAGGACAAACTTTTCAAAGTGTGCTCTGCTAGTTCTGGGATTCCAAGAGACAAGAGCAGGCAGTTGTGCCCATTCCAATGAGGAATGCCTGGAGCTGAAAGGACAATTCTGTCACCTTGCATTGGGTTCACAGAAACAAGGCTGCAGAATGAGAGGTTACAAACACCACGCATTTTACTTTTTCTCACAGACTTAACAAAGTTGCTGGCATGCAAGTCTAGAATGGAATGGCACCCCCAGAAATGCCCACAGCAGACTGTAAAACATCCATAAACAATGTGAGAGCCGTGGCCACGCTGCCTCCTCCCCTGCTGGTACCTCCTGCAGGAGAGGGGCCAACACTGGGCAAACCCCTGAGCTGAGACCCAGCACATCCCTGTGCCAGGCTAAGGCTCTTAGAGCCTGAGCACATTCCCCTCTGACTCCACCCTGAGCCACAGCTCACTGCAGAGGGCACAGAGCTCAACACTGCAACTCCACCCTCGGGCTTTTTTCATTTCAGGCAAAAGCCACATCACAGTAAAAATGCAAACCTTATTCTCCCACCCTCCTGTCTCTGCTCCACCTCAACAGGGAACTGAACACAGAAGTCAAGCGACAGTTTTACAAATTTTGTCCTTTGCAAAGCTTAAAATCCTTCAGAAATTCCCTAAATTCATTTTTCTCCTGTTGTAGCTACACACTGTTTGCATGCCAGATGGGTTTTCCCCAAGCTCTCACACCACTACGAGAACTGCAGCGTTATTTGTTAATTTATCACTGTACTAAAATATAATAAGTGAACCATACACAGATAAAATGAATTATAGGTACACCTCCCATACATTCTGTACATCATGCTAAGCAAAAGCTGTGTTGTGTTAACTGTCAAGCTGAGAAATAGCTGACATTTATTATTTTAATTGTTTACTTTGCTGAAATAAGCTTCTATGAGAAGCTATGACTTTTATTAAATCTTCACTACAGCATTATTTTCACAGATTGGGAGGCAAAAGCTAATTTTCAAAACTGCTTTGCCCTACAAGGTCACCGCCAACAGCTCGAATGCACATGTCAAGGAGACATCTGCTTCAGAGATACCACTCCATGTTAAATGTGCATTATTGAAAAAAATTAGGATACTCTTCATTAAAAAATGCTTATTCAGTAATTACGTAGTTTTTAACTGGTGTTTAGCAGTAAAGATTTTTATCCCCTGTGGATTGTTTTAATATTTCATAACAGCCACCCTGAATTAGACTTCAGCATTTGCTTTAGAAATCCCAGTAAAGCATAACCATGGATGAGTTCAGACAGACAAGCTGTCACTGATCTAAATCATTACAGAATTACACAGTAAGTTTATACATTTTCTTTGCCCAAATCTTTTGAGGTCATTGATGAGACCAGAAAATTTCTCATTTCTCTTTCCTATGAAAAGAACAATCTTGTTTTCAGTTAATCAATTTTTTTTCCATTTCAAACCAGTGCAAGTGTACTTGGCAAAAGAGAAGAATTCTTGGTAGGCTGCCCCAGTGTTTCTCTGGATGCAATTCTTAAGTTAGCAGATTCCCAGGCTGCAGTGGCACTGATTTCAAAAGGGCTTCATGTGTGAAGAAGACACAATGTTCTGGAGAGACAGACCTTTTCTTCTGACTCTTCATCTCCCTGCAGACTGCAGAACAGGATACTGCTAAAGACAGGAATTTTTCTTTTTGCATCAGTGTTTGAAGATCAACACAGCAATTGATTTCTATGAACTATATTTCACTTTATTTTGTCGAGGTCTGGCCTTACAATGAATAAAACTTGTGCTCTCGGGATTGATCTGTTGCTTCATATGAATGGAGAGGTTCCCATTGACTTCAGGCTCTCAGTGCCTGAAATAACAAGCCTAAATGTTTAGGACTAAATAGTGGAACTGCAGGTAGATAATAGCTTGCTCTGCCTCCACCCTCAAGTGATTAAAAGTTCTATTGTCAAGATTAAAATAGGCCTGATATTTTTTTATTTGTTGGAATATACATATTGTGATTTGAATTTTAGAATTCAAAAAATTCTAAAGCTCTGCTCATCTACACAGATTTGTTTGTTTGTTGAAGAAAGGAAAATTTCTTTTTTCTGCTCAAAAGTGTAGTAGTGAAGTTGCTATACCCAACTTTGGTCTTAAGGATCCAAGTGCAGCACAGGTTATGGAGAGAAAAAAATAATTATTAGACCAATCCTGTAAAAATGGACAAGTGTGGGGCTAAAAGCCTTTCATAGGGGCAAATATGTGAAAGAAAGAAATATAAGTTTGCTTGAATACAGATCCCCTTACAGACATGTGCAAAGGATATGTCCCGTGGGCAACAGAGCCACAGGATTTCCCGGCAGAACAGGTTCTGAATCCTCAGGATAACCTGATTTATCAAATGTTCCGTGGCAGCAGGATCAAGACTAAAGAGGTGCTGAATCCCAGCAAACCCTCTGTACTGACCTCACCACACAACTGGGATGCACCAGAGGAAGGGTCAGGCAGCCCCATTAAAGGGCCCAGCTCAAAGAGCCTGGAGGAACAGCAGTGCAGTTCACTTTTCTAATCAGTTCCAACACTACATTCTACTACTTGCCACAAATTAGAATTTAAATTATTGCAAAACCATTATTTTTTTTTACAAGAATAAGTCAGAAGTCTTTTATATTAACACTGTCAACTGATACTTTATTTAAACTTCTATGTTGCATTAAAATATTATGCCAACCTACACAGAAACACTGTGTTGCTGCCTATATTCATATATAGTGTTCAAAAAATAATAACGAAAATTATAAAGATAAAATGAAAATTTCAGTGACTTGTATTAACTGTAGATCTAAATCTGGAATCTGGGATGGGATTTAAAATAAATAAGAGGAATAAAAGGAGTTTATAATGCAGGGACACAGTTACTTCAGCGTTTTATCTTTGGACAGTGAAAAACAACATATATATTTATTGCCTATTAACATCTGCCAACAACAAAACAAGATTATATCAAGAATTTTTATTAGGTATATAAAAATATTTATTGAAGCTGTGTCATTTTGTATCTTTTGGAAGTTCATTTTCAGTTCCTGGCAGTTTATGAAAATTCAAGCTATACATGACTGCTTAGTGATAATCCCAAATTCTGGGAAACAAATATTAAAAACAGCACTAAAGGAAATTATAAGTCTAATAGCAAGCAATTCTGACATTTTGTTTTAACTGACTCCTTTTTATGTAATTGCTATGTATTTTCCAATAGGATAAAAGGCTATATACAACATATAACCTTTTTAGTACAGGAAGAGAGTCAGCTTTGAAGCTTTTCTAAGAGACAACAGAGTGGTAAATAAATAGCACATACATAGATACAAAGTGAGTGCTTACATGATAACATTCCAACTGAATCCAGGGAAACGTGGCACTTGGATGGTTAATCTCATGCATTTTTAAAGAAAAAATATTTACTGCTTTTGTTTTCTGCAGTGCTACCATCAATAATGCAACTCTGCTTTGTTTACATATTCCTTACAAGTCACCTGGGCTTTATTCTCCTTCCCATCTCCTCTCCACCCCACATTTCTAAGCTCATTTGTTTTGGAAAAAAAACCAACACATAATATTAGGATCTTTTATGGCTGAGAACTATTAGGATGAAATGTAACAGATACTAAACATGGGATAGTTGTTAAAAATGTGCTAACACAAGTGAAATCCAAAAAAACCTACAGTGTGTGAGAAGCATATAAAATTCCTCTACGCATGTCCTTCAAAAAAGTTTAATACATAGTCAGGTCACATTATTGCACATCAAATTCTCTAGGTCTCTAGCTGCCAGTAGCAATTATCTGTAAGAGAACATATTTTCCCTCGTGACTAGCTATCGGGAATTTCTGACTATACCTAAGCATAGCCTTGAGCAAAACTCCTACAGGGCATATTTGGAATAGAGGATTTCATTTGGATGAAATATTGAGGTTTCCGTGCAATATGTCTGTCTATATATTTATACATCTGTTTCAACATATTGATCTGTTTATCTGTTTACTTTAATTACATTAAATAGTTGTATTAAAATGTAAATAGTCCCGAATCTCTATTTCTGTGTGCGGTTTTAAGCAGCCCAGTTTCCTGGTTCCTGAGGCTGCTGCTGTGACAGCACGTCCCCACCAAGGGCTCCCACCATCACCCCGGACCCCCAGGGCTGCTGGGGGGGCACCCCAGGGCTGGCTGCACCCCTCACCCTACAGCCAGTCCTCACCCCTACAGCCAGTCCTCACCCCTACAGCCACCCCTCACCCCTACAGCCACCCCTCACCCC
>NW_020897721.1:8171299-8196810 GCF_003984885.1 Neopelma chrysocephalum
CTACAGCCACCCCTCACCCCTACAGCCACCCCTCACCCCTACAGCCAGCCCTCACCCCTACAGCCACCACTCACCCCTACAGCCACCACTCACCCCTACAGCCACCACTCACCCCTACAGCCACCACTCACCCCTACAGCCACCACTCACCCCTACAGCCAGTCCTCACTCCCACATCACCCCTACAGTCCCCCCTCACCCCTACACCCATCCCTCACCCCCACATGCCCCCCTCACCCCTGACCCCACCCCAGCTGGGGCAGTGGGACAGGCTGGGGTTGTTATGGGGTGACTGATGAGCGGCTGGGCAAAGGGTGGAGCCTTTAAGGAAAAGGAGCAAATGCCATCAATGCAGAGGGAATATAAAGTCGTATAACTGACTATCTTTAAAAATGTATGATGCAATCCAGCTTGGTGGAGGATTTTAAACAAACCTCTGGTTTCCAAACCCCTCGTGCCAGAGCATCGGGTTTGCTACCAGGGGTTCTCAAACAAGGTTCCAGTTTCACTGTGCTACAGTGGGCAGGAAACCAGAACTGTGCAGTTGGATGATAATGGTCCATCCCACAGAACACAGGAACCACTGAACTCCACTGGTAAGAACCACAGTGCAAATGTGGAGTAAGACTATTAACGTATGGGATTAATTGAATTTCTGTCCTGTGAACACAGGTGCAACCACTTCCTTCCAAATGAAACTGTGTTGGTTTCATTTGGGCTGGATCTCAACCGTACAGAAATTATACAAATGATTATTTGGTCTCATACTACACTCTCTGAAGTCTGCAATAGTCTTTCATTGATTTATAGGCAGCCAGATCAAACCCTTTACATTTATGCATTATGCACATGTATTTATTGCATAACTACACAGAAATGTACTGCAATACAGTGGTAAAAATTAACAGATTATTATTCAACCACAGAGGGAGAGAAAACTCTATCAGGAGGTGAGGGATTTAAAAAAAATTCCAGCAGCAATAGACAATCACTAATTTTCATCAGCACAGTAGCTTGAATAAATACAACAGCAAGCATAGCAAAGACTGAAAGCTTTTACATGCACTTCTATAAATGTAAAAGAAAACAACATTACAGCTTTGACAAATTAAATATTCTGGGAGTCTTTACAGAACAAGAGTTGATACCTTCTAATTTTCAAACGATCACGAAACATATGAAAAAGCAAAATAGCATAAATTCTCATCTCTCCTCTTAATAACACATTCACAGTCTTAAATGGTATTCCTTCCTTCCTGAATTTTTCCAAATCTATCCTATTTATCCGATTGGATTTCTGTCCCATCTTTCTACATATTAGAGCTAATTAGTCCCCCTTGATGAGGAACAGTCCACCGATGGAAAAAAGCAGTGGGATAAGATCTACATTAACAAATGTAGTTCATTTAATATCATTTGTACTGCTGCATTATTAATAATACATAATTACCCTGTGCAGGCTGCAAAGGGGAAGAATGAAATCATTCATTAATTTCTTGGCCTTTACAACAGTTGTGGTATATTTGCCAGGGGCAAAAAAAAAAAGCATTGGACTTACAGGACGTCATTCATCAGTTTTGCACATCACACTAAAATATCACCTTTTTTGTGCTGAGAGTACTGCTTTATTTAAACAAGTTCCTTACACCAGCCCAAGATATGGTGCCAAACCACCCCTGGAACCCTCAGTTGTTATTCTGAAGGCAACTCAGCAAAGCAGCAGGACAGCAGACTATCTGAAAGCTGAGATTTCCACACAGCTATCAAGGGCTGTTTTCAATGCATACAAATTCCAGGCCAAAACCCACACAGAATTTCCCATTACCTACACCTGGCTACATTTGTTGTACAATCTATTACTTATCTAATAATCTATTTAATGTTTTTTCATTTACATGTGTAAGTTACTCCAGACTTTGAACGCTGCAGGAAGCAAATACAAACCTGCTTTAATTTTATCCACCCTCTTCAGTCCAAATCAGCACAGTAACACTTTACACCAGTTACAGAACAGTGGAAGAGCCTGCTAAATTGCAGGCTAAAAGCACCTGTTAGGATACAGGACAAATCCATCCAACTGTGAGCCCAAATCTCTCGTTCTCACTCCAGGAACAGCCTCAGTGTTGCTGTGCATGTTCTGCCTGAAGCAGCAGGATTTGGGGGGTTTGACCCTTGCAGTACTGCCATCAGACACACCCAGCTTTCTGCATAACCACCCTTCCTAGAACTCTGCTGTCCTGTAAAACCAGAGAGGGCAGATGTGGAACCCCAGGACCACGTGTCTCTGTGTCTCCTGGAGGCAGAGTCTGACTGTCCCGGTGCTGGGAGTGATGCACATCCCGCACTGATTCCAGCAGGAAGGGGCTCTAGGGCAGTTCCCTCGTGCCCAGCAGCAGGAGAGTGAGGCAGGGACACACAGAGCACCTGACTCTCTTTTCAGGATTTTGGAGGACAATCAGACATGCTTTCAGAAACACCTCACCTGTGACTGCCTCAGAAATTCGGGGGACTATTCCTAGTACTTTCCACCTACTTTCTAAAATAGATTGTTGTTTAAAGATAATTCAGCTGTGTCAAAGCACTCTCCTGAGAATAGCTAGTTCATACTTAGGAGGGGATACAAGGCTGGGTGTTCTGCCAGAGGGGAAGGGCAGGCTCCAGGTTCAGGCACAACCAGGACCCACCAGCTCTCCTGTGTTCACCTCAGAACAGAAATGAAAATACACCAAACGACCAGTTGATCAAAACACTGGGGTATGCTAGCACTCAAACATGCTAATGTCTTCTCATATAAATGTAATAGGTTAGAGGACACTGAAATAAAGACAGAGGTAAAAAAGTGTGAGAATAGAAAAACATTTTAAAAAAAAAATCAAACGTCGTGAATGTGAAGGGCAAGAATATCACCTATAAAACAAAACTGCATAAAAATCAAGAAATAGAAAAGTAAAATGAATGCATGAGACAGAAATGTGGGAATTTCTGTAAATTTCCAGCTGTAAGAAAGACTGAGTAACAGGCTGAGTCCAGAAGCTAGAGCTGAGCTCATCTTGAAGACAGAGGAAAGATGCTTCTTTCTCTGAATTCAATGAACACACCTGCCTGACAAAGCCTGGAGGAAGGGCCCAGCTCAGTCAGAGCTGAGCACAGGTAAGAGCTGCAGTGAAAGCTGCTCGTGCCTCAGCTCCCTCCAGAACAGAACAGGGAGCACTGAGGGCTCTGCTCCAGGAGGGGATGAGCTGCATCCCATTCCTTCATGTCACACATTATTTAGTGCAATGATGAGAAACTCCCTGCCAAGCAAAACATTACAGTGAGAGTGCTTTTTAAGGGAATAACCTAACAGTGGACACAAGGTCACCTCAAACAGTTTATGTCATTTGGTAGAAGCCCAAGGAAAAACCCACTAACACTACTGCAGAGCAGGATGTGAGGGGGTCCTGCTTTACCCTGAGGAGTCAGGACACTGTCCCCAGGTCCCCAGTCACAAATGAGACCTGCAGGAGCAAAGGCCCCCTGGGACAGATCCACCTGGACCCAGCAGAACTTACACAACTGAAATTATTCTGCCTAGAGACAAAGTCAACAGTCTTTGTCTGACAGTGCTGATGAGAGAAAAACGAACCCTTCTGGAGGCAAAGCAGATCTTGGACCACCTGCACCCTTTGCAAGGCTCCTCCAGCACCTCCCTTGTAAAGCACCAAAAATCTCACCTACCCAACAGTGATATCCAGCAACACAACTATGCAGGAAGATAGAAAACCCTTTTGAAGGACATAAAGATGTACTTCCAAAAGATGGAATGCAGCAGAGCAGAGTAATAAAGACTAACTCAAAGTTTGGAGTACAAAATGCATTCCAAAAGATCTGAAGTGTTTGACCTCAAATTCTTTTGTTGACTTCTCAAGCTACTTATTTTAGTTCTACAAGATGTGAGCAAGCCTAAAAGTTATGGGTGAATATTAAGTGTTTTAAAGAAAATAGTCTTAATTCATATATGATCAAACAGGATTTCCACAGGATTGTTAAGATTACTGTGTATTTCATAATGTTCACTTATTGTTTCTAAGATTTATAATATTAAGACGTTCCTCATCTGTTTTTTCACACAAAGCTGCAGTGATATATGTGTGTCTATAGCTTCTCTTTAAATTAATGAAACAATAGGGTCTTAAATCTCCAAATTAAGAATATTCTATATGCAAAGCCTACAAATTCTGAATTATTTGAACACTGTTATCTCACCAATATAACAAATGAAAAAGTTATGTTTCCTTAAATAATGTAGGGAACAGTGATGCGTGTTTTAGCCTTAATTTTGAGAAGTCACAGAACGTCATTGAATCCCAAGTATTTTCTCAAAATTTATTAAATTGAATACACTATGTATGTTCAACATAAATAATACATATTTAAATATATAAAAATAATATATTTCTATATAAATAATGCAATTCTAAAGGACCAGAACAGACTCCTAATCCATTTTAAGTCATACAACAAACTGAATTCAAGGTTAACGGCAACTTTATCCTAAACAGTGTTTGTTGCCAACAGGTCCTAGTTTTCCTGTATTTACAGGATGCCACACTGAAGATATATCACAATATAAAATAGATGGCAACAAATAGAAAAGGCTGGAAAACAAGACAGCTACTGTAAAATGAAGGAAAACCCACAGACAACAGCAGACATTAACTGGCCAAGCAGTCCCTGTGCCCTCATTGGAACTGTCCCATTACTGTAGGAGTAACATCCCTGTGGACGGGATGGACCTGCTGAGCCCAGAGCTGGCTCTGAGTCATCAGCTCTAAGCCCCTGAAACAAGCTCCTTCACCTCCCTTCACCGACATACACCCAATTCCTGCACTGGTTGACTGAAAATGCTTTACACCTGAGATTTTGTTTTTCTAAAACCAGAAGGAAGAAAAGCAATGCAAGCCCTAAAATTGCACTGATGTCATTTAGTCCCCTGACACATACTGCAAAGCATTCATTCACACCATGCACTCAAAACTTTTGTACATTTGGTCATGGTTTTTAATTTGTGCATTAGCCAACTGGGGAAACAGGATTTTACTGTCCTTGAAGTGAAAACATATTTTTTACACTGGATTTTTTAAAGCTGTCACATATCTGAAACATAAAGGAGCCTTGACCAACCCATTTTCCCTCCCTCCCCACCAGAGTCGGGGCAGTGCTTTGTGCTCCTCCCTCCCCTCCTGGAACAGGCAGTGCCCTCCTGGGCTCGGCTCCACACCAGGGGCTCGTCATCCCAGCCTATTAAATCACAACAGCATCTCAACAGACAAACTATCACATGGAAATATTTTAAATGTAAGAATTTTCTAAGTTTGCATACAGTGAAAATATTTCAACGAGTGAAGCATAACAATGCAATATTAAGTCTAATATTAGTGACATTTCAGAGATCTCGTTAAAAACTAGGGAGCAGGCTTTATTTGAACTTTGTTGCCCTGATATTAGAATTCTTTTTTTACAATTAATTTATTTCCTTGTAGTTCTCATTATGTTTTTATTGCATTCGTGGAATAGCAGAGCATTTCTCTAACTAATTTAACACCTGTAAATTCCCACGGCTGCTAATGAAAGACTGTGTAGACTACCAGAGAAATTTCCAATTCATATTTCAAAGGTTGTGAGTTCAAATCCTATTAAGGTTGTACTTATTAATGTTTCTATTAAGTCCTTTCCATCTCTGAAGTTACAGTTTGAAGTAGTACTTTCATTTTGTATGAAGAAGGAAAACACACCCGCTCCAAAATGACACACAAAGGGGGACAAGGAAGGAGAAGGAAACAAACTTGGCAAGAGGCCAGTTCAGATGCAATTCTGTGCTTTTTGGAAGAGATGCCATTCTTGCAGTTAGAGGGAAAAACCAATGAACTGCACATCTTGAATCCTTCAAGAAACAGCGAAAATCCGTAGTTTTTTTCCATACAGTGCAACTGCATTGGCTGATGCCTTAGCTTCCATTCTTGTCTAACTTTTCTTTACAACATTTATCGTTTAATCTCCCACCTCCTCAGTTTATTCATCTGTAAAATGGATGGAATACTTACTGACCTCCTAGTTAAGTAATCCTTAATCCTTTGGACATCCACAACTATTTCCATTAGAATTTTAAAGCTAATAAATTAAATGCATCTTCAATGGGATTTTGTCAGATTTAATTCATTAGTTATGAGTGTCTTAATGGAACAGCTATAGATGTTCAAAGGATTAATTATAGCTAAAAAACAACCACTTAGAAAACTATTCAGCCGTATCAAAAAAGAATATATCACTGGAAATAACCCTGCCCAAAGAGACCTGAAGCTAAGCACCCTCTAATATTGCCCTTGACTGGCATAACCTTAAATTCAGCAGCATTCTGGCACAATGCCCTAATTTATGCTGCTACAGATCTACATCTGTTAGGAGAAATAATTACACAAAAGGTTTGAGGTATTTTTTAAAAATATTGTTTTGTGTATTAGAAAACATCTGAGAACCTGCATTTCATGCAGCCATTAAAGAAAATAATTTGAGTGGTATACAAACACACAGCACTTGATTGGCAACCAGCACACAAGATTCCCTTCTCATTTCTTGAGTGGTAATTACTTTTTTCAAAAACACATCATTTTCTCAGAGTAACATCCTATTCTCCCCCTGTATTTTCAATTTACAAGTATTCACTGTACTCTCACATTGGCCTCCAAGTCATAAGGTTAAAAAAGTTTAGCTTAGTTTAGTTTGCTTCTCATCTCTTCTTATTGAACCTGTAGCACACGTTTCCAACTACTGCACCACATTATACTGAAATTTAAAAGAACTCACTTGTATCCACAAATCCATACCTATCATTTACCTGGGTTCAAAGATCCCATCAAAAAATCCACAAGCAACACACAGGAATTTTTGGAGCCAATCTGAATCATCACTTTATTCTGTTTGAGAAAAAGTGAATATATATGCATCAGAAAAAGCTTTCTGATCATTTAAAATGAAGCTTGTTCTCTCATTTGGCTTTCTCCAAATCAGTGTAAAACTGCTCAACACATTTGGCTCCAGTTCGGAGACAAAAATACCTCTTTTTCCCACATATAGCACAATAGCATGAGTCCCCAAAAATCCCCAGGGGTGCAGTGTCTGGTGGGAAGGCTTGTGAGCAGCACAGCAGAACTGACAGCACGTTCATGTCCTGAGCCACAGGAGTCACCCTGCAAGGGCAGACACTTTCTGACCAACTTACTGCATTAATCTGAGCCCTGCCTTACCCTGTGCCTCACCTTTGGGCCACATTTATACCCTCAGCCCAAGGACAGGGGCACACTCCAGCCTTCCTGAAAATCTGCTTTCAAAAAGACTGACTGACAAGTTCCTCTTTATCCTTTTTCTGGGGGAAAAAAGGTTTCTCCATCTATATATCTGAGGGTCATGCTCTTGGTGTTTGCAGAGCTCTAAAGCTCTGGAGACACAAGGGAGACAGAGCTGACGTTTTACTGTTGATCACAAACTCCACCCCAAGGAGAAAGAAGATTGAGACCTTGCTGTGGACTGTCAGGATTTCTGCCAAGGGGGGCTGTCCTCCAAAGCAGGCTGTGGATAAATAAAACTGCAGAGAGCAGGCTCTGCACGTGGAGCTGCAGAATCAGGGTGCACGGGCTGAGGAGCCCCATCAATAGTATCTGTGCAACAACAGCCTGCCAAGAAAACCAGGGAGGCTCTGAAAAATGAGTGAACAGGGAATGGGACAAGGAGTTTATTTATCCATATGGTAACAACATTCCGGCGGCTCCCAGTAACAGGCAAGATGTAGTAATGTACTTGAGAGGAAATAATTTTAAAATATGTTGTCTCCAAATTCTTGTGATTCATACCAGCTTATACAATCCTTCGGGCCAAACACCACGGTCCCTCCTCAGCCCTCATTCAAGAAAAATCTGCTCAAAATCAATAGGAGTTTGCTTATATAAGGGAAAAGTGAAAACTAAGGGTAAAACAGGGCTGTGATTCATGGTCCACATGAAAATTATTTTGGTTGTTCACACATGCAGACTATACATCACAAGGAAAAGATGCTGTGCCACGGATGCCCCAGTTTTCAGGATCTCCACACATTTATTAATGGATCTGAACACAAAGCTCAGCACACGAGCAAAGCCAGGATGTTTCCCCTGGCTGGGCTGCTCTGGGGGTGTTCAGGAATGTCAGCCCCTGCACTGCCCCTGCTCTCCTGCTCACACAGTCAGGGAGGAGAGCTTAGGAGAAGGCTACATGTGATGGAAAACATTCCAGCTTTCTTATGGTGCCTCTGCATAAAAATAACAGTCCTACCCATTTTTTTATTTTACCTTCTAACAAAACAATCTGAGATTTATTTTGGAAGATTTGAGTGCCTCAGAATAATTCATCCCTCACAAAAAACATTACCATGACAAATATTTAGCTATTATGCACATCATGTTTAATTCATTTTACTAAGTAAGAATATTATTAGTACAGATCCTTATGAAAATAAGTAGGATTGTTTTATTATTTGTAAATAATTTGTACTGAAATCTCCCAAATAAACGTAAAATGGACAAAGGCATTTCAAAAAATTATTATGATTATTTTTTCTTAAATTTTCTTTTTTTAAAAAGGAGGCAGAAAACTCTGCTTAGCATCAAAGACATTGATGGAGCTTGTAGGTTTTCCCACATTTAATCATCTTTGTTGAGAAGAGCGAGCCAACGGTCCTGCAGACTTCAGCCAGTTCCACAGCACTTCTCTCACCAAATTTTTCACTTCTTTAATTCAACTTATTATTCCCACTGTTACCAGGTTCTTGTTTTACACTATGAAATGCATGCAACATAATACAGTAAATCAAAAGTGCCCAGATTTTAGTATGTGTGCTCCTTGTTTTCAGCTACACCCTTTTATTCTGTATTCATGGTCTTCACCCCTCCATAATCGTTTTCTGCTCAGTCCCACCACTGCCAACCCCTCCTGCCCAGCCCCTTGGATATTTAGCTCACTTGTGCTCTCAGTTTCTCCTACCAGCAGGGCTTTTTTTTCCAAACTGTTTCATGATACTTAAGGCTCTCCTTCCCCCTCTCTTCTACCACCTTGTCTCTTCTCCACTTTTTATTGCTGATAGTCTTTACATCTCCGTCACTCACATTTAACATGACACATTTAGGAATTTACCTCTTTTCCCCTCCTGATCTTTCAGTCACAGTACATGTTCTCTCCCCTGCTGCAAAACTTCTCCACAGTGTTTTGTGCAGACAAAACAAGATTTCTCATCAGCTTCCTCCCTGACACGAGTGTATCTCTCCCTCTCCCTGTGCAGCAGAACAGCCTGTGTGTGCACCATGGGGTGGATATTTTAGCAGATTGCAAGGGTGGCAGCTGTTAAAATGCATAAATGTGTGTGTATGTCTTGGCTGGTATTTGTGGGTTCACATATAGGTGCCAATTCCTCCTAGATTCTATGAATGACTTGCAGCCAGAACTTTATCATTATTAAATTCTACTTCCAAGTCATATCATTTGCCTTAAGCAAATTAAAGCAGATACAAAAGCTCAATAGGAAATAGGAAACGATCTCCACTTGATTACCTTGGAATCTGTTAAAGAGTCTAAACCAAACTAGAGCACGGGGACACTACAAGTGACAGGATGATTATATTTTTAAATGTAAACCAAATCAGAACTGCCGAGTCTCACAGTGCAATATCCAAAGGAAGGAGGGACCCTGCCATGGACTGCAGAGAGCAGAGAAGGAGCTGCTGCTGCCATGGGGCAGCCAAGGGGAGCACAGGGACAGGGATCCATGGGAATGATGCAGACTGGGCAAAACAGAGCAAGAACATCCAGCTGAGGCAAGGACAAGCATGCAAACATTGAATTCTCCTGAACCTGAGTGAATCTCTAACCTGAAGACATCCATGGGTCCCTTTAGATGAACAGAACGTGTTTTAAATATTTAATGTTTGCCTAGAAGCAGAAACTGAGATATGAGCAAACATGTAGAACCTAATTTACAGTTCCAAATGCATGCCTATGAAAAGAAGTTTGTTCCATGAAGTAAACTGCAATGAGACAGCAATCTCACCTGTCATCATCTAGATTCCCAAAGCTCATACAGAGATTTCAAGCAACACTGAAACCACCTCACTTCTACAAGTGAAATATCAACTACTCATATATCTGTTTTTCAGCAGGCTATCTCTTCATGTCATCTCTTCACAGTGAAGTACCATGACTGAGGACACTGTGCCTGCTGCTAAACTCCCTCCTTCAGATTGTGCTGTGGCCTCTTTATTCTCCCTGTGCAGCTTCATTCTTCAGCACAGATGAGAACTCCAAGGTCACGCTCATCTCCATGGATCAAACCAACTGCATTTCATCTGACTCACAACAAGAGAGGCACCACAGTGCTCCTGCACCTTCTAAAGAAGGAACTAGGTGGTTCTCTGCACACGAGAGGCAGCATTTTTCATTCATTAGAAAGCAAAAACATGCAGAAAAACCCTTAAAAAAAGAAATCATATCTAAACCCATTGTTTAGATATTGTGGTAACACATTGTTGACCACAGCCACAGCCAGTGATGAATACTCAGCCTCGTGCTCCCCAAGAACTGAACCAGTTTACCTCTCCCCAGACATCTTGATTTGAAAAACTGTGAAACATTCACCTTTTGAGCACACCAAGATTTAGAGGCCAAAAGTCCACATCGGGCAAACAGATTAAAAGAACAAGAACAGTTTTACACCCAAGATAACTCAAGTATGCTGATTTTAAACTGATGCCCCCACAAACAGAAAAATTGTTTCATCTCTCACATGTCTCATTTAGAAACACACTTCTCTCTTTTCTGTTTCTCTGTCTCCCCTCTTTCACAGAACAAAAAGAAGTAATGGTGCTCACTGCTGACACTCTTCAAGAAGGGTGTGAACCACAATTAAATGAAAATACAGGACATTGGCAGAATACTACCAGGGACAGCAATAATTTATCAACCATCTCACAAGCACCTACTTATCCGTTCTACAAACAGGAACTTCAAGCTAAGCTTTCCATATTGAAATAACAGGTCTTCATTTCAAAAAGAAAAGATATATACATATAAAAGTACATGTAAAGCTCTCTTTCACAAGATATATACACACATATTAGAGTGTTAATGTTTGGTGACATTTTTTTCCATTACTGCAGCTCTGTGCTGGCTATATTCAATTTAGTCCTGTCACATTACTTCAGTTCCACAGACATATAATTGCTATTACATTTTCATCAATACCTCATTTACTTAGAAAATGTAACGGTCTCTGTCCACCTCTAGATAGGAAATTATTTTTTGTCTCTCATCCCCCATTGCTGCAATAATGAAGTATCTCCAGAATTGCTGTTCTATGTTTCTTCTCTGAAATGCCATCTTTACACAGTGCCCCGTGACAACCAGAGATGAAGAAAGAATAACTTTTCAGGAGTCACCTTTCTCAATCAACAGGAGCTCACAACTTTAGCAGTGCCATCAGTCAGATAGACACAGCAGTGACTGTGTATTCCATAAGGTTCCAGAATTACTGCCAGCCAGGAGTTGTGTGTCACATCCATGCAAGAAAAATACTGGAAATATAAATTTCCCTTCTGTCTTCTGCAGTGTATTTATACAGTGACTCCACTGAGCAGCAGGTAATGAAGAGACTTGTGACTCACACCAGCATGCTCAGGATGTGGAAAATCAGGCAGAAAAGTGTATTGTTGCCATTTCCAGAAGTAAGGAGACACCTCAGTTCACCTGCCAGTTTTGCCAACCAGTTTTTGACACCCAGCTCAAGATGAGGATGTTGCCATTTTGTCAGAGGTCTTGGCCCCTTCCTGAAGCTCCTGTTGTACACTCTGTGCCCTTGCAAGGATTGCCAGCCCATGCACTGTAAGGAGTAGGCAGAAAGTGTCAAGATTTCTGGAGACAGCAATCCCAACTCTGCATTACATGATCCAATTTCTCAATCATTCCTACCTGTCCAGGACTGTGATCATGGTGCATTACCCCTTGACTGGTCCCTAGGACCACCAGCATCTCTCCTCTTTGCACACATTTAGACTACACAGAGGACATTGGCAGGACTACACTGTAACATACAATCACTTCAAAATTAGCATTAAAAATTTTTTTTCTAGAAATTATTAATGGAACTAGTACAGCAGAAGAACTTTGTCTATAAAATTCTACAAGTGGTGAAGATCACTTGTAAATTCTGTGTTTTTCTCATCAGAGATGTGATAGCTGAATGGTGAATATTCCTTTATTTCATACTCAGAAGGTATTGAAAAAAATTATTTTCTCCTGAAATCCATGATTGGATTGTCTGCAGGAAAAAAAAAAAATACAGTGTTTCCAATGTAGTTCTTTGCAGTTGCCTTCAGAAAACTAAATGTTGACTTTTTTCTTTTTTTAATGGAATTGAAGGAAGTTTTTCTTCCTTCATCTTGTGCTTACCTAACTTATTGCCATTAACCTTGCAGATAATAAGTCTTCCATCTTCTTCTCTAATGACACAAATGAAATAAACTCATCCCACTTCAGCACTGCTTTGAAACTCTCCCTTCTGATGTGCCATCAAAGCAGTCCTGAACAGGCTCTGCAGTGAGGCGGTAAATGAACTGAAATTCTGCCACGTTACCTCCTCCCACCTGTTGAATCCCACGACCCAGAAGTTTAAAAGCCACCTGCATCCCTGTCTGCCAGCTCAGACTACTCCACATGATTCCTGCAGCTGCATTCAGGACGCTATAGTGGGATGCAGAACCACAGAAATAATACTCAGACAGCAGCAATACTGAGTGAAATTCAAAACTGAGAACACTAAAGCTGGGGAGAAGACAACTGCTACCTGGACAGCCAGAACTACCTTCCTCAATACACCCCACGTGCAACAGTTACAGTCCTGACCTGGTAGTGTTTCATTTTGTTAAAATATCACTGTTTCTAAATGAAGCCAGAAGGATCTCAGATCTATAATTTTTCTCCCACTCCAAGGCATACTGCTGTTTTGGAAAACATCCCAATCTCCAAGGAAGATTATGAGAAATATCAAGCCATTAATACTGTTCCTTAGGAGTTAATTTTATCTCTATGTAAGTCTATAAAAGGGTTCTTACATGGAGGGCAACAGAGTCGAACTAAAGCTGTGCAAAATGTACAGAGAGCCACATGAAACTATATAAAACTCACCGGGTCTAAGGAGTGCGCTAATAATTTGAACCAGCAGGGCTTTGCTCTAAATTTTATTGAGGCAGAGAACCTTTCATTAAAATCAGAAATGTAATTTTGGGCCCTGTCTGGCCTTGCACACATTTCTGGATGCTAATGATTTCACTTTTTCCTTCCCCTCTCCCCGTCCAGGCTGGATGCTGCACAAAGCCACAGGTCCGAGTTTCCAGCTGGACTCCTGGCAGGTTAATTGGCTCCGTGTGACCGAGGGGCAGCTGCTGCAGCTGAGCTCAGAGCCCCTCTGCACTGGCATCATTCCCATTGCCCAAAAGTAAAAACTCTAAAGGAAACTCTCTCCAGCAGTCCCACGCTGTGCCCCTGCCAGGGCCCGGAGGGAGCAGCGCCCAGCGCTCCGAACGGCTCCATCCTGTCCCTGCTCAGGGAAAACACAGCTGGTTCACCCCTCTGCCCCAAGGGTTCTGCCCTGTCCCTGCTTGGGGAAAACACAGCTGGTTCACCCCTCTGCCCCAAGGGTTCTGTCCTGTCCCTGCTCCAGGGACACACAGCTGGTTCACCCCTCTGCCCCAAGGGTTCTGTCCTGTCCCTGCTCCAGGGACACACGGCTGGTTCACCCCTCTGGCAGAGCCATTACCTGGGTACAAATCCCTACGAGCTTCCACACAACTGTCACTGCCTCTGTGTGCAACCAGAGAGATGGGAGTGAATCAGTGTTAACTCTTTACCTGGCTTTCCTAAAAAGAAATAACCAGAATAGGGATTGAAATTTGAAACATAAAGTAGTCCTTAGGTGACTGTGCCACCACCTCATTTAGTTCCCAAGTCTACAATAAACCCAGCGGCAGAGAGTTGGAAATGCTGGCACCCAGTGACCCTTTCGTTAATGACTCCATCTAAAAGTGTTTAACTACACCACAGACTCTCCACTCTCCTCATCAGACAATGCAGCAGGAGCAATTCAACAGCCCAAACCTGTTTACAGGTATGCAAGTCCCAGATTCACACAGACTGATGGACAAAATTTGGATACACCGTTTATTTGGGGAAACTAGAGTTCATCAGTCTTCAGCTTGTATTAAGCCTGGTTTTCACAGCACTTACAGGAATAGATGTACAAAATAACAGCAGGAGCAGAAGCAACTGCTTATATATAAAAAATACATAAAAGTAGAAATTTCTCCTCAAGAAAGGAAGAACTTTCACAGAAACAGTAACCAGACCAGATAAAGTGTGAAAGTCAGGGGGTGAGCTTGGCATACACTCAACACTGTAATTTTTAAGTTGTTGTAGCTGAAATTGCAAGACTAGTTCTATTAAAATGTAAGTCAAACTAAAAGTTTTTATAATAATTGAGCCTTTTAGACAAAACAGGATCAAGGATCTGAAAGTGCTGGTATTGATTTTAGCGATAACAAAATAAGATCTCATTGAATTTGATAAGGGCAATCAGAGAAAAAAATATGCAAGATCTGAAAGAAAAAAAGAGACATTAAAATTTAGTAGGAACTGGATGACCTTAATAACTCAAGTAGTAAGAGAGAGGTGAAATTGGATAATAAGATGTTATTAAACTAAAAGCTTGAAAAATACTAATTAAAAATGACCATAACCACCATAATTCCTATTTCCCAAAAGCAAAAACTCTAAAAGAAACTCTTTCCAACAGTCCCACACTGTGACCCATGGTAAAGTCAAGCAGACATGCTGTGCTGCAGAGCTCTGCTGTGATGTACTTCCAATATTCATGTATCACAGTAAGGATTCCTTTAAAAAAAAAAAAGGGGGGGAATTTGCTGGCAAATACAAATAATGACCTCTACTGATCACAGCCTGGCATTAGATATACAGCATTCTGTCTTGACTCCTGGATATTTGGAAGTAGCTGACATCAGAATTTCCTTTGCTTATTTTAAGGGTAGAACATTCAGCATCTGTTTAAAAGCACAAAACTGTACTAGTAAACAGTTTGTGATCAAAAAAACCCAACCACACTGTACTGTGAAAGTGACCCTGAGATCCACCAATGAGGAATACATAATTACAGAGTAATTAAATTCTCATCTTTGTTAGCATTTGGAAACTACTTTTTCCCCACAGAAATCCAAAACACTGAACTAACTTTATTTTTGGTCACTGTCAGTGCTTTTTCCTTTTTTTTTTCTTTTAATGAAGTATTCCTTTCACCTGAGCCACTGCTCATGGTCACCTCCAGAAACTGGATTTTGTTCTGTTGTAGAGCCAAAACCCCCCTGAGACATCAGAACAGCAATGCTGAGAACTGGGCAGGAGCAGCACATGTGCTAATCATCCTTATTTCTTTCCCTTCGCCATCCAGATGTAGATTTTTACTGTAAATCACTGAAAACCAGATTCCATGATGTCTTCTTTCCTTCTAACCACATTTTCATTTCAAGCATCAGCTCTCAGAAACATTTTGCAGCGGGGGGGGAGGAGGAATCAACTTTTCCCAGTGCTTTTTTTCCAGTTGATTGCTACTCCTTGGCACCAATTATAAGTAACTGCTTCACAGCTGAACCAAAGCAGCACAGTCAGCAGAATCCCAGCCTCTCCATTCACAGGCAATCAGAGAGACTCGATGCTGAGGAGCAAAGGTGAGACACACACCAGCCTAATAGGCCAAGGAGGAATATGCCCCTGGTTCTGCTCAGTGCAGGAGCCTGGTTGGTCAGAATGTAAATTCTGGGGAACAATTCCCCTGCCTGTCTGCTAAAGAACTGCAAACTCAGTAGGCAGCACAAACCCGCTGGGACAGGGGACTGCAGAGCTGCCACACTAAAGCCAGGGTTAAAAATGAAAGCACACAATGAACTCCTGCCCAGCTGGAGAGAGGCACCTCTGGTCATGGGCCAGCAGTGACAGGGGTAACAGAAAACAAAGACCACATTCAGTGCCTCTTCTTAATGACAGGAGACATCAAAAAGCTGCCTGTACAAGCAACCTTCTGGGAATTCACAGTCTGCCTCAATGCCAGGCTTCACACACTGATTCCTGGCTCTGGCCCTTGATCCTGCTTCCTACCTGCTGAGCCCTGATTCCTCTTTCATTGTCCTAATTCTGTCCTCCTTGTGCTACAGCTTGTCTCTGCCTGGTCTGCTTGACCAAACCCAGCCCTGCCCGCTGGCCACTGATGCTGCTTGCAGTTCTTGGCAGTCTGGCTCAGACCTAAACAGTTCCCTCAACCCTGAACTGATGTGTTACTTAATTACTGTGGGTCCTTAATCTTGACCCCAGGGCTCATGTGCTGGTCTGCATCAGCCTGGTCTACCTCAGAAGCACAGTCATCCCATCCAGGTGATGCAGGACTTGGTTCTTCAGGTCAGAATTTCTTTGAACTCCACCAGAAGTCAGCACCACAGGGGTCTCTTCACATCTCTACTGTTCAGAGGCTTTAGCAGAGAAGACAGCTTTATTAGATTTGATTCAATGTCCTGTACAGTGCTCAGTCCCACAGGGTCAGGTACCTAACCAGGCCCACAGAAGGAGAACCAAGAAACATGATCCAAACAGATATCACAGCACAGGAGGCAGCTGAGATCACTTTGACACCACACCCTGCTCACTGCTGGCAAGAGCTGTGGCTTTAGCAGTAATTTTGGATACAGTTAGGAGACTTTTTGCTTGTATCACTACAGAAGGGCCTGTAGTGAAGGAATTCCATGAAGGAATTCCCTGACTGATCCAGCAATAGTAGGAGTGGATGCTGGACTATATTAACCCAGCTCTCTGTACTCATGATGAAGCTCTACACTATCTGTCTTAGTAGAGAGTGAAAACCAGCAACAAGCACACCCAGACAGTTCGGCACAAGCATGAAAGCTGCCTAGGGCAGCAAGGTCAGAAGCTCCAGTGAGAAACCCTCTCCTGCTCCCCCAGGAGCACAGGTCTCCTCCAAGCTGGCTTTGTGACAGCAGCAAGGCAGAGGCTTGTTGGAAACATCTCTCAGCTCTCTGAGGAAGGGACAGTTCTCAGACAGCACCCCTCAGTCCTCATGCTGCCCCACATAGCTGCTGGGCTGAAGGGGAGAAGGGTATGACAGAGCAGAGCAAAAAATCATGGCCAGCTGTGGGTGGAGTAGCCACTACTAGGGAAGGATCAGCACACCACACAAACCAAGAAACTCTGAAACCATTTGTGAAAAATGCTTGGGCACAAAATGTATTTTATGAGCAAGAAATCAATGCACTGTGGGCCAACTCAAACTGCAGTACCATGAGCTGGATGAGCTGCCTGTCCTTGAGTGACCAAGGACTGCAAGATCCTCTCTGGCATTAGGGCCAGACAGCTCTGCAATTCTTCACCACTGAGTTAATAACAGCTGTTAGTGTGTGGGTGTGTGTACAGGGCAGGAGTCCCACAGCTTGCAGAAGTGCAAGAAGTGCAAGCCTTTGTCCTACTCCCTTTCTCCTGGCACACTGACCTTGCTGACCCTCCTTGCTCACTCTGCTACACTCAGTGTGTGGAGATCACAGCTACACTGCTGGGAACTGCTACAACCTGCAGAGCTCCCCCTCCCATCCAGAGCAGAAACCCCTTCCTCATTTCCCCATTTTACACTCCAGCAGACATAAACCCCCCTGCACTACCCCCCAGTCTGCATGTACCTGATTTTCTTCCATTCCTGCCCCCAAGTTAATTGGGAAGCTTACACAAAGCCATCAAAGACTCCTGTCCCCTGCCCAGATCCATGAACAGAAGGCCAGGGATGGTGACACAGAAAGCCTGTTGCAAACATGCCCTCATTTACCTTGGAACAGCAGGAAAAGCAGGGCTGAGCACTTGTCCTGTACCATGCAGGAAATCATGGCCAGACTCAGAGCACTCTGGGCATCTCACTTCCTTGGGAGGGCAGTAATTTGTAGAGGACGCTCCCATACCCTCTCTAAAGCAGCTGTATTAAATTATTGTCATGTTTTCTTGCACTAGAATTAATCATAAGAATTGCATTTAGAATTCTTTTTAAACATTCATATCATTTGACAATGAAAATTTCCATAAATGAAGAAATCATAAGCACTACTGAAAGTGATGCTCTCTTCTACAGGTCCTCGTTTCTCAAAAACAGGCAAAAGTACATAACAACCAAACTAACAAACAGTATTTCATCACTTTCCTTTCACTTTCAATAATTCATAGCCCTAATATTTACTCTATTACCTGTGCAGCGTAAATATTAATGACATGCCACTACAAACTTTGTTGTTAATCTAGTCAGAAAGTACTCAAAGAACTCTTGCCCTTGGCCTAAAGACAAAGGATTGTGACTGCAATTAATAACAAAAGTGACAAAACCTTGTAACTGCAATCAGGGAACACATTCTTCTGGAGAAATATTTCACTAGTTCCTAAAAGCATTTCACGAAGGTTTGAGATGTGTTTATAAAAACATCAGAAAACCCACCCTGAAATTATTGTATTGCATGGAAACTTCTGCAATCTTTTTATCGTATTGCAATGTTCCAAAAGATCTATGTCTCACATTTAACAGGTTTTCCATTTCACATGTTTAATGTTACAATCCAGTAGTAAAAATGAAGGTTACTTCCCATTTGCTGTGACTGATGAATTTCACCATACTTTTAGAGGAAAGAAAATTTAAATCTTATTTAAGGGGGGAGAATGGAAGGCGATGTGCCACCAAACTACCCACCTGTACATAAATAAATTGAACAGGGCTCTTTCATCAGTTTTCCCCAAAGGAAATCTCATCTATTATTAGATAGATCACTTATTATATCTATTATTTCATTGAGTTAATCTACTCAAAACCTAGAAATTTCTGATTACACAAATCTGTTAACACATTCAAAAGGTTCTTGCCTTCTCCTAGTGCTACTACTAATAATGCTTTATCCAAACCTACTTTAATGCACCAAGCTCTATTCAGTGCTGTTCAGCCACTTGAGGAGCCAAGGTCAACTCTTCCACAGTGCTGACTCACAAACAGGTAATCAAAGTAGGAACCTGACACTTGGTATTCCTCAGAGAATCATCAGAGTCTCGTAAGAGGCTGTCACCATGCACAGGCAAGGACAAGCTGGAGTCCTGGACTCTGAGCTGATATTTATTCTAGTTAATACAGACATCTTTCACACACCCAGTTGTCTCAATTTACGTAACAAAATGGACACTTATCTTTTTTTTCCGCCCTCTCCCTCCTGAAGCCATAAATCTTTGAATGCATTTGTGACATTTTGACAATTACTGACACAATGAACTGGAGGCTGCCTGAGGTGGGCAGAATCCTATCATCTCTCCCATCCACAACCATCAGGACGAGCTCAAAAACCGGATCAGCTATTTAGTAGCTGATGAGTGAGATAGTGTCTTGGCAACCTTCACCCATCTTTGTTCTTCGGTTCTGTTCAGCCCTTCTCTCCTGTGCTTGGCTTGCTGATCCAAGTCCAAAACGTGAGGGCTCCAATATGCCCAGTTTAGCAAATGCAAAGATCAAAAGCAGCCTCCTTTTCATAAGCCCACACATGCTTAGTCAACAACCAGATACATCCCACTTCTGGTTTTGCCACTGGGAATATGAGACCTAAATTAGATTCACAGGGCAAGAGAGAGAAAATTAGTGGTGTGTCATTTCCACCCTTTGCAGCACAGTGAGCTGCAAGTTGTGGCATAAGCACTAAATTATATACTACAAAATTTCAAAGACCCACAGTCAATCAACATGAGATTCTAGAGTTTGTTTGTTTCTGCACTTCGGCCCTTATTTAATTACAACTCGGGGTATAAAACCATGTTCATGGATTACTCAAGCATATGGAGGCAGGTGTATATCTAGACCCCCCAGTCAGGTAGGGAAAGACTTGTGCTCCAAACATGTGCAGAGGAGCTCACCTGGAGCAGAGAGAAAGAGATAACCAGTGTCATTCTCTAATGTCATTCAGCATACAGATTTAAACCCCTGCAATTCAGACATGACCATGAGGAACTACTTTACCACAAGGATAAGACTTCTCTCTTTACTTCCCTGTAATTTATAAACCTTCCATGACAATGGTCCCTTGTGGTTCAGGGAAGATATCCATCACAGTCTGTTCAGAGTTATCTCCGAGATCAGCACTTTACAGCTTTTCTAATAACATCAGTTCAACTCTGAGCCTTTTTTCCACAAGGACTTCCTTTTTTGCCTTATGCAAACATCACCTCTCTATTGCCAGAGTGACTGCTCCTCCTCTCTTTGAAAGAGATGTTGGAAGAGAATATTTCAATTGGAAGGGACCCACATTCTGATCTTGTCCAACTGCCTGATGAACTGAAGGCTGCCCAAGGTTAAAGAGCACGGCAGGTAAGGGCATGGTTTAAATGCCCTCTGAACACTGACAGGCTGGGGCCATCCCACACCTCTCTAGGGAGCTGCTCCACAGTTTGGCTGTTCTTCAGGAATGAACTTCCTAATGCCCAGTCTGAACCTTTCCTCGTGCAACTTTGCACCATTCCCACACATCCTGTCACTGGATACCAGGGAGAACAGATCCTCTGCCAGGGAGAAGATGCCAGCTTGGAACAAATGAGGAAAAGCATTAGGAAGTGCAAGAAGTGCAGTAACCAACCAGGGAGCAATCACAGGATGGCTGGGTGCCTGGATCCCATTCCTGCCCTCCTTCCCTGCCAAATGAAACAGGGAACAGAGCAGAGCAGAGCTCCCCCAGCTCAGCACTTCCACGGGGCCTGAGGCAGAGTCCATACTTAGAATAATGCACAAAATAATTTCTAGAGAACAGCCAGAGACTTAGTGTTACCTTCATCTTGTCATAAAGCAGGACATATTGTTCAGTATCTCCTACAAAAGAACCCAAGAAAAAGAGGCCTTAACCTACTCTATCATTTAGTGAATTCCTGAACAAGTAAATAAAAGGATCAGAACAGCAGAGGAGGAATGTGGACAGTTTCTATTGAACCTCCCTAGGCCATTTAATTATTTATAATCTCCTTGATTACATGTGAGAAGGGTCAAATCACTTTTGTAACACATGATTTTTTATGTCATTTTTCAGCTGGCAAGGTAAATGATTATGGCTTTTTCCCTCTAGCTCCAGATGGGCTACAGTTGTTAATGTCTGTTATGTTAATAGAGTATGCAATATTAAGGAATATAATATATTTATAACAAGTTATAACAGAGCTATGACCCAAACAAATCAGATATAAAATTTTAATGAATTGGTCCCTGAGTCTATTAATTTAGTTATAGGATAGAAAGCTAGCAAATATATTTTCTCTCTCTCAGGCACTACAACTGGAGAAAAACATTCACCAGGGTCAAATGCTGCTGTACACTACCAAAAGAAAAAAGTATGTCTGAAGGTGACATACAGTTTAGTTTCAGGAAGATTTCCTAGTAGCATCACTAATTAGAACTAAAAAGTTGAACTATTTTTTCCACAAGATGTTCCTCTATGTCATAAAATGTTGAAAAATACACATATATAAAAACCAAGATATTAAAACCCTGGCAAAGCTCCTCGTTGGAGTTACTCTTATTTGTAGTGGAATAATGTTGTATGTACAACCACAATGTTCAACAGTTCCTTCTGAAAACCCAAGATATTTTTGCATATGTGCATACATGCACATATAAATACTTAGTGGATTACTGATCCCAAGGAATATTCCCTTGGGGTACATTCTTCACAAATTCCTACAGACTAGCTTTAAAAACTGCTCAGAAAGTCTATCATGTTTTTTTCTAGAAAAGTGCATTCAAATTCTGCAGAATTCTTCTACTTCATTTTAATGAAGGTCTTCTGCAAAACACCTAAGGAAATGAATATTGATTAAAAAATACATCATATTGTAAACCCTAACCTATTTTCTGAATCGATCAATTCAGGGGAGTTTTGTTTAATTTTTCTAAAGAGTTCCCTTGCTAACTTATGTCCAAGAACATGTAATACTTGCACACAAATTCAGTTACCTAATAAATACCAGTCCAACTATGTGACTTGTGGTTACCTAAGTCTTCAATCCAGATGTTTCACTTTGCTCTTTTCTCTCCATCTCCTTCACTTTCATATTCAAATTTCTCATTTCATCTTCCCCTGACTCAATTACCCTTCAGGATAGTCTGTCCATACCTATCTACACACCCACTCCATCACCAGCACTGCCACTGCACTGTGACTGCCAGAAATGTTACACTGGGGAGTGATGGAGGTTATTTAATTACACTGCATTAACCAGCACTCCCCTGACAGTTGTATTCCTGTGAACCCCTATTCCTACCTAAAGAAACACAGGAGATTTAATTCTCTCTTTGCCCTGTGGCACCTCCAGCATGGCCTCATCCAACCCTGCACCAGGGCAAAGGAAAGGCTCACCCAGAGAGCTGTGGCTCAGTCTGCCTCACTGTTTTGGGGTTTTTTCCACAGAAACGATGTGCATCCTGCAGGCAACACTGGCAGAATGTCACATCCAGACCAATATGGCTTTTATCTTTTCTTCAGGATATTCTAGAAACACAGTACATTATACTTTGTAGCCTAACATATTTGTTGTCCTTTGTGATTCTTGGCAGTCTCCAAGATTTATTTTTTTTATGTTCCAATTGCCCTATAAACCATTAAAAGCTCCAATAAAAACAAATATTAATGTACTAATAATGTATACTCCTCAATGCTACAGAATAACTTATTTTTACTACGGTTCTGCTTTGTATAGGGTGTAATAAAAACAGCATCTTGGCATTTTATATTCACATTCTTTCAATTATTTTAATACCATTAATTAAGTTCTAAGTTTACAAGTTAAACGTTGTTTACTTTTCTGCTTGCCAACAAGCAAATACAATATCGAATCTGAGAGTCAAGCTGGGTCATCCTCTACTTCCTGAGCCACAGGCAGCAGAAGTTGAATCTCTCAACTCTTTGCTCCTCCAGCATTTCCCAGTTGGGGCACCCCATGCTAGAGATTTTCCTGTCTGGAGAAAACTCGAAAGGCAGGGGGAAATTCCCAGCAACTACTTTTTACCTGGCCACACAGGTATTAAATAGGTCCCGTCCTCCAAGAGACTTGGAAGCCTCATGACTGCTTCCTGTGAAATAATTGCTTTTTGATGTCTCTGTGCTCCCTTTCCCATTTCTCTTGGAGTACTTCCCCTAGCACTCAAAGGATCGATCACCAGTGGAATCAAGTTAAAATCTTCTAAGAAATGCTTAGAAACAATCTCTCAGTCACACGGAGAATGTTATCCAGGGTGGGCAGGGGGTAAATCTATTCTTATTTGTACCTTATAATGATAATTTATGACGTTTTTTCCACCGCAATATTTGGAAAAATAGGAGAACAAGGTGGATTTCCAGCAGAACCATGAGTCAGGCATTTTGTCTGGGTGCACTCCCTCCCCAATACCTCCGTGAAAGTTTAATTCAGGATGCCAGGATCCAGACAGCTACGAAGAGATGGGAAGGGAAGGGAGGAGCAGGAACTAAGGAATATGGTTGGGCTCTGGTTCCCGTTTTAGAAACTGCTCCATAATACACAAGCTGCTGGCAGCAGCCCCAGCCTGGATCATACCATGCTCTAGCAAGGAGAATCCTCCCCTCTGCTCAGCCCCCTCCTGCTCTGCAGCGTGCCAGGGGCAGCCCAGCCCACTGCCCAGAGCTGCTGCCAGCTCAGAGGGACTGGGAGGTGAAAATCACCCTCCAAACACTCCTGAGGAATGGTGCAAACACATCCCTCGTGACAAAGCCAGAGCACTCTGCTCCCATTGGGGCTAAACTGATAACACTGCACATCCCGTGCTGTGCGGGGGAAATCCTAAAGTATCTTCTGAAATCCATTTCTCTCCAGCAAATAGCTTGGAATTCAAAACACTGCCTATATTTCACAAACAGTTTACTGAACATGCAAATATTTGTTATCAGATTACACAGCTTACATTCTTCACCACTCTGAGGCAAGACATTTAGCAAAGAAAAAAAATTAATTTTGTGAATGATGAAACAACAAAAACAACAACAAGCTGCATTAAAAATCTCATTAAAAATGTTATAGTGTGATGAAGTAGCAGACAGGGAAAGCATCTGGATGACAATTTTATCAACTGCCTTCTATCCATTAATCTCAGGGCCTTTGAAATCTACTATAAAGTTCATCCCTGGACAGTAAGTGTCATAACAGTCATTTTGCTGAGAGGTAAACTGGGATACAGAGATCTTTCTTCTGTCTCATGTCTCTTAAAAAAAAAAAAAAGGGAAAAAAAAGGTCAAGAAAAAAAGCAGAATGAAATCAGCAATTTCTGTTCCCTTTGCTATCTCACCACACTCTCCCTCAGCTGTATCCAAACAAAACAAAGGGATATTTGAAATTGTCCTCACCAAGTTACAAAAGGATACCTGCAGAGCTACTCCTGCCATCCCTCCTTCTCTCTCCCAGTCATACCAGCACTGGGCCTGCCACCAGAAGTATATAAAGTATATAAAGGCTGCATGATCTGCACTGGTCTCAACAACCTGAAAACCTTCTCGCTGGGAAAGTCCTTCCAAATTACACCAAGCTTTTTTTTTTTGTAAGTGCTAGGAAAGAAAGCCAGAATAGCTTCAGATCTGCAAGCACTCCTGCAGAATGGCACACACTAACACTTCTCTGACATACAGAAACTACCCACGTGCCAAAAGTAATACTATAAGCTCTACATAAAGAAATCATTTTCTTATTTTCTTATTATGTTAGGAAACCACTGAAGAACTTCAGGACTGTTCCTAATGTCTGAAGATTTAGTTCTCGGGGAACACAAACAACAATTGGCAAGGAGTTCTGTTTACACAAAATTTTCAATATATGTACACAAAGATTTCCAACCTCTTTCTGATAAAATGCATCACACAGCTATAATTAAATGAAAAGCATCTAATAAAATGTTTTCACACGAGGCATGAAAACCTAGAAAAGCACATATGTACTCTTACAGCCATTTAATAGATCAAATACTAGTAACTGCTTCAGCAAGTGAGCAAAGGAAATCAGTGCTCGTGGATAATCAGAAGCCACAGCAGCTGCCCAGGATGCCAAACCCTACAGCTGACACTGCCTCTCCTCTGCCATCCCCACCACGCTGCACAACTGCTTCCTCCAGCTGGGCAAGGACAAGGAGAAGGCAAAAGAATCCAACAGCAGCCACTGTGACACTAATTTAATTTTCAGTGTAAAATACTCATTACCAAAGTTCAGCATTTCCCCACTTCCCTCCAAGGAGGGAGGAAGATCAGGGGAACCTGCAGGAAGATCAGGGGAACCTGCAGGAA